>NC_092336.1:273652500-273805000 GCF_046630445.1 Rutidosis leptorrhynchoides
GTTTTGCTTAAGTCTCTTAACCTCACGATCCATTATTTCGACGGGTTCTTCAATGAATTGAAGTTTTTCATTGATTTGGATTTCTTCCAACGGAATAGTGAGATCTTCTTTAGCAAAACATTTCTTCAAATTCGAGACCTAGAAAGTGTTATGTACAGCCGCGAGTTGTTGAGGTAGCTCCAGTTGGTAAGCTACTAGTCCGACACGATCTATAATCTTGAATGGTCCAATGTACCTTGGATTTAGTTTCCCCCGTTTACCAAATCGAACAACGCCTTTCCAAGCTGAAACCTTAAGCATGACCATTTCTCTAATTTCAAACTCTATATCTTTTCTTTTACTGTCCGCGTAGCTCTTTTGTCGACTCTGGGCGGTTTTCAATCGTTGTTGAATTTGGATGATTTTCTCGGTAGTTTCTTGTATTATCTCCGGACCCGTAATCTGTCTATCCCCCACTTCATTCCACCAAATCGGAGACCTGCACTTTCTACCATAAAGTGCCTCAAATGGCGCCATCTCAATACTAGAATGATAACTGTTGTTGTAGAAAAATTCTGCTAACGGTAGGTGTCGATCCTAACTGTTTCCGAAATCAATAACACATGCTCGTAGCATGTCTTCAAGCCTTTGTATCGTCCTTTCGCTCTACCCATCAGTTTGTGGATGATAGGTAGTACTCATGTCTAGACGAGTCCCCAATGCTTGTTGCAACGTCTGCCAGAACCTTGAAACAAATCTACCATCCCTATCATAGATAATAGAGACGGGTATTCCATGTCTGGAGACAACCTCCTTCAAATACAATCGCGCCAACTTCTCCATTTTGTCATCTTCTCTCATTGGCAGGAAGTGTGCTGACTTGGTGAAACGATCAACTATTACCCAAATAGTATCATAATCACGTGCAGTCCTTGGCAATTTAGTAATGAAATCCATGGTAATGTTTTCCCATTTCTATTCCAGGATTTCAGGTTGTTGTAGTAGACCTGATGGTTTCTGATGTTCAGCTTTGACCTTAGAACACGTCAAACATTCTCCTACATATTTAGCAATATCGGCTTTCATACCCGGCCACCAAAAGTGTTTCTTGAGATCTTTATACATCTTTCCAGCTCCGGGATGTATTGAATATCTGGTTTTATGTGCTTCTTTAAGTACCATTTCTCTTACATCTCCAAACCTTATGTAGTGACCCGAACTTTTCCATGTTTATATATATTAATTGAGATTGATATTTACATGATTAAATGTTTCCAACATGTTAAGCAATCAAACTTATTAAGACTTGATTAATTGAAATAGGTTTCATATAGACAATTGACCACCCAAGTTGACCGGTGATTCACGAACGTTAAAACTTGTAAAAAACTATATGATGACATATATATGGTTATATGTATAGTTAACATGATATTATGATAAGTAAACATATCATTAATTATATTAACAATGAACTACATATGTAAAAACAAGACTACTAACTTAATGATTTTGAAACGAGACATATATGTAACGTTTATCGTTGTAACGACATTTAATGTATATATATCATATTAAGAGATATTCGTACATCATAATATCATGATAATATAATAATTTAAAATCTCTTTTGATATTATAAACATTAGGTTAACAACATTTAACAAGATCGTTAACCTAAAGGTTTCAAAACAACACTTACATGTAACGACTAACGATGACTTAACGACTCAGTTAAAATGTATATACATGTAGTGTTTTAATATGTATTTATACACTTTTGAAAGACTTCAATAAACTTATCAAAATACTTCTACTTAACAAAAATGCTTACAATTACATTCTCGTTCAGTTTCATCAACAATTCTACTCGTATGCACCCGTATTCGTACTCGTACAATACACAGCTTTTAGATGTATGTACTATTGGTATATACACTCCAATGATCAGCTCTTAGCAGCCCATGTGAGTCACCTAACACATGTGGGAACCATCATTTGGCAACTAGCATGAAATATCTCATAAGATTACAAAAATATGAGTAATCATTCATGACTTATTTACATGAAAACAAAATTACATATCCTTTATATCTAATCCATACACCAACGACTAAAAACACCTACAAACACTTTCATTCTTCAATTTTCTTCATCTAATTGAACTCTCTCAAGTTCTATCTTCAAGTTCTAAGTGTTCTTCATAAATTCCAAAAGTTCTAGTTTCATAAAATCAAGAATACTTTCAAGTTTGCTAGCTCACTTCCAATCTTGTAAGGTGATCATCCAACCTCAAGAAATCTTTGTTTCTTACAGTAGGTTATCATTCTAATACAAGGTAATAATCATATTCAAACTTTGGTTCAATTTCTATAACTATAACAATCTTATTTCAAGTGATGATCTTACTTGAACTTGTTTTCGTGTCATGATTTTGCTTCAAGAACTTTGAGCCATCCAAGGATCCATTGAAGCTAGATCCATTTTTCTCTTTTCCAGTAGGTTCATCCAAGGAACTTAAGGTAGTAATGATGTTCATAACATCATTCGATTCATACATATAAAGCTATCTTATTCGAAGGTTTAAACTTGTAATCACTAGAACATAGTTTAGTTAATTCTAAACTTGTTCGCAAACAAAAGTTAATCCTTCTAACTTGACTTTTAAAATCAACTAAACACATGTTCTATATCTATATGATATGCTAACTTAATGATTTAAAACCTGGAAACACGAAAAACACCGTAAAACCGGATTTACGCCGTCGTAGTAACACCGCGGGCTGTTTTGGGTTAGTTAATTAAAAACTATGATAAACTTTGATTTAAAAGTTGTTATTCTGAGAAAATGATTTTTAATATGAACATGAAACTATATCCAAAAATTATGGTTAAACTCAAAGTGGAAGTATGTTTTCTAAAATGGTCATCTAGACGTCGTTCTTTCGACTGAAATGACTACCTTTACAAAAACGACTTGTAACTTATTTTTCCGACTAGAAACCTATACTTTTTTTGTTTAGATTCATAAAATAGAGTTCAATATGAAACTATAGCAATTTGATTCACTCAAAACGGATTTAAAATGAAGAAGTTATGGGTAAAACAAGATTGGATAATTTTTCTCATTTTAGCTACGTGAAAATTGGTAACAAATCTATTCCAACCATAACTTAATCAACTTGTATTATATATTATGTAATCTTGAGATACCATAGACACGTATACAATGTTTCGACCTATCATGTCGACACATCTATATATATTTCGGAACAACCATAGACACTCTATATGTGAATGTTGGAGTTAGCTATACAGGGTTGAGGTTGATTCCAAAATATATATAGTTTGAGTTGTGATCAATACTGAGATACGTATACACTGGGTCGTGGATTGATTCAAGATAATATTTATCGATTTATTTCTGTACATCTAACTGTGGACAACTAGTTGTAGGTTACTAACGAGGACAGCTGACTTAATAAACTTAAAACATCAAAATATATTAAAAGTGTTGTAAATATATTTTGAACATACTTTGATATATATGTATATATTGTTATAGGTTCGTGAATCAACCAGTGGCCAAGTCTTACTTCCCGACGAAGTAAAAATCTGTGAAAGTGAGTTATAGTCCCACTTTTAAAATCTAATATTTTTGGGATGAGAATACATGCAGGTTTTATAAATGATTTACAAAATAGACACAAGTACGTGAAACTACATTCTATGGTTGAATTATCGAAATCGAATATGCCCCTTTTTATTAAGTCTGGTAATCTAAGAATTAGGGAACAGACACCCTAATTGACGCGAATCCTAAAGATAGATCTATTGGGCCTAACAAACCCCATCCAAAGTACCGGATGCTTTAGTACTTCGAAATTTATATCATATCCGAAGGGTGTCCCGGAATGATGGGGATATTCTTATATATGCATCTTGTTATTGTCGGTTACCAGGTGTTCACCATATGAATGATTTTTATCTTTATGTATGGGATGTGTATTGAAATATGAAATCTTGTGGTCTATTGTTACGATTTGATATATATAGGTTAAACCTATAACTCACCAACATTTTTGTTGACGTTTTAAGCATGTTTATTCTCAGGTGATTATTAAGAGCTTCCGCTGTCGCATACTTAAATAAGGACAAGATTTGGAGTCCATGCTTGTATGATATTGTGTAAAAACTGCATTCAAGGAACTTATTTTGTTGTAACATATTTGTATTGTAAACCATTATGTAATGGTCGTGTGTAAACAGGATATTTTAGATTATCATTATTTGATAATCTACGTAAAGCTTTTTAAACCTTTATTGATGAAATAAAGGTTATGGTTTGTTTAAAAATGAATGCAGTCTTTGAAAAACGTCTCATATAGAGGTCAAAACCTCGCAACGAAATCAATTAATATGGAACGTTTTTAATCAATAAGAACGGGACATTTCAGTTGGTATCCGAGCGTTGGTCTTAGAGAACCAGAAAATTTGCATTAGTGTGTCTTATCGAGTTTGTTAGGATGCATTAGTGAGTCTGGACTTCGACCGTGTTTTCTTTAAAAATGATTGCTTAACATTTTTGTTGGAAACTATATATTTTTAACATATGAATATTATGTGATATATTAATCTCTTAACGTGTTTGATATTATGTGATAGATGTCTACCTCTAGAACAAGTCCCATTGACTCACCTAATAATAATGAAGAGTCAAATGTAAATTGGAATGATTTGTGGACTGATTCACAAGTTCCCGAAGAGGAACCGGAAGAAGAGTCGGAACCGGAAGAAGAATCGGAACCGGAAGAAGAATCGGAACCGGATGAAGAAATAGAACCGGTGGGGGAAATAATAAAACGGTTAAGTAAAAGAAAATCCTCAACCAACCGACCAAAGTTAATTATGGTCAATGGTGTTTCCGCCAAGGAAGCAAAATATTGGGAGGATTACCAATTCTCCGATGAATCGGATTCCGACGAGAATTCCGATGATGTTATAGAAATTACCCCAACTGAATTTAAAAAGGCAAAAGAAAATAATAAGGGAAAGGGCATAAAAATAGAGAAATCTAATTCCAACCCCGATGAACTTTATATGTATCGTCAACCCCCGAAGTCCTTAAGTTGTAACAATGACCCGGGAACCTCTAAACCACCAGGTTTTTCTAAACCAATGTGGACAACGACGGCTCGTATTAGGGGAACATCATATATCCCTAGAAACTTGGCAAAACGAACCAAAACCGAAGAAGAAGAAACGAGCGAGTCGGAATAAGATAGTTGTATTCGTGTGGTGTAATATATGGAATATAGTGTTCTTATGCTTTATGATATATGTAAAAATTGCTTGTATTAATAAGTATTTTTTTTATGAATCTAACTCTTGTCTATTTTACAGTTTAAAAACACAAAATGGATAGACAACCCAATATTTTAAGAGACCTACCTGGAGACATGATTGATGAAATCTTGTCTAGAGTCGGCCAGAATTCTTCGGCACAACTATTTAAGGCGAGATCAGTTTGTAAGACATTCGAAGAACGTTCCAAGAATGTCTTGGTTTATAAGAGACTTTCGTTTGAAAGATGGGGGATATCACATTGGGAAACCCATAAGTTACGATGTGTTTACTTTGACGCATATATTGCGGGGAACCCAAATGCTATTTTACGCAACGGGTTAAGAAATTATTTTGACTCAATATATCCGAATATTGGACTTCATGATTTAGAAAAAGCGGCTAACATGCAACATAAAGAAGCATGTTATGCTTACGGATTAGTAATGTTCGCTTCTCACCAAAGTGAGAACAAGAACATTGGGCTACAACTATTAAACAAAACGTTTCCACAAGTGACGGAGTCGGTAATTGGGGTAAGAAATGAGGTTTTTAGATTATTACGGGACTGTTGGACATTACGTAACCCTCGTCCCTTTGATGACGTTACAACACGCTGTCTTATCAACGGCCATAACGGTTATGTTGCACAAGACCAAGGATGGGAAGTAGTCCTAGTAAAACCAGAATGCATGACTTGTTTCTGGACGTATGAATTACGTGTCTTTATTGCCTTTGCTGAACGACTTGTGTACTAGCTAGAATTGTCTTCACAACTATCTTGTATCAAAGTTATTGTGTGCTATATTTCATGCTTTATGTAAAATAAGCGGTATTGTAAGTTTGTAAAATATTGTATAAAAGTTTGAACGCGAAATATTATTATAATCAGTTTTTCATATAGAATTGTAGTAGTTGAATTGTATATTAGCTACTAAGTATGAACTTAACGGGTAGGTACTACCCGAATTTAAACTTATAAAACGCTAATATGAAGAAAAAGCTTTTATAAATGAGTTCATATTATGCTACGAAATACTATTAACTACTCTTAATATTCTGTATGATTAACTTGTTCCATTTAACTAGTTTGAAGGAAATGGCACCGACTACTCGACACACCGTGAATATGAATGAAGAGGAATTCCGTACTTTTCTAGCTTCAAACATAGCCGCAGTACAGGCTGCGCTACATACCAACAATAACCTTGGATCTAGCAGTACAGGAAATCGTGTAGGATGCACCTACAAAGAATTCACTGCCTGCAAACCTTTGGAATTTGATGGAACCGAAGGACTGATCGGATTGAAACGGTGGACCGAGAAGGTTGAATCGGTGTTTGCCATAAGTAAGTGTACTGAAGAGGACAAAGTGAAGTACGCTACGCATACCTTCACAGGTTCTGCGTTAACATGGTGGAATACCTATCTAGAGCAAGTGGGACAAGATGATGCGTACGCACTACCGTGGTCAGCATTCAAGCACTTGATGAACGAGAAGTACCGTCCCAGAACCGAGGTCAATAAGCTCAAGACAGAACTTAGAGGGTTACGAACCCAAGGATTTGATATTACCACGTACGAAAGACGATTCACAGAATTGTGCCTATTGTGTCCGAGAGCATTCGAAGATGAGGAAGAGAAGATCGACGCGTTTGTGAAAGGATTACCGGAAAGAATCCAAGAAGATATAAGTTCACACGAGCCCGCCTCCATACAACAGGCATGTAGAATGGCTCACAAACTAGTGAACCAGATTGAAGAAAGAATTAAAGAACAGACTGCTGAAGAGGCCAATGTGAAGCAAGTCAAAAGAAAGTGGGAGGAAAACGGTGATAAGAATCACCAATACAACAACAACAGCAATTACAACAATAATCGCAACAATTATCCCAACAATCGCAACATCAATCGCAACTACAACAAACGGCCCAACAACAACAACAACAACAACAACAGCAACTACAACAATCATCCCAACAACAATAATAACCGCAACAACAACAACAATCAGAAGCAACTATGCCAAAGGTGTGAAAAGAATCACTCGGGGTTCTGCACCAAATTTTGCAACAAGTGTAAAAGAAATGGTCATAGCGCGGCGAAGTGTGAGGTCTACGGACCAGGGGTTTATAGAACGAAAGGAACAAATGGTATCGGAACGAGTAATGGCGGAGCAAGTAGTGTCGGAGCAAGTTATGCCAATGTAGTTTGTTATAAATGTGGAAAACCAGGCCACATTATTAGAAATTGCCCGAACCAGGAGAACACGAATGGACAAGGCCGTGGAAGAGTTTTCAATATTAATGCGGTAGAGGCACAGGAAGACCCGGAGCTTGTTACGGGTACGTTTCTTATTGACAATAAATCTGCTTACGTTTTATTTGATTCGGGTGCGGATAGAAGCTATATGAGTAGAGATTTTTGTGCTAAATTAAGTTGTCCATTGACGCCTTTGGATAGTAAATTTTTACTCGAATTAGCAAATGGTAAATTAATTTCAGCAGATAATATATGTCGGAATCGAGAAATTAAACTGGTTAGCGAAACATTTAAGATTGATTTGATACCAGTAGAGTTAGGGAGTTTTGATGTGATAATCGGTATGGACTGGTTGAAAGAAGTGAAAGCGGAGATCGTTTGTTACAAAAATGCAATTCGCATTATACGAGAAAAAGGAAAACCCTTAATGGTGTACGGAGAAAAGGGCAACACGAAGCTACATCTTATTAGTAATTTGAAGGCACAAAAACTAATAAGAAAAGGTTGCTATGCTGTTCTAGCACACGTCGAGAAAGTATAAACTGAAGAAAAGAGCATCAATGATGTTCCCATTGCAAAAGAATTTCCCGATGTATTTCCGAAAGAATTACCGGGATTACCCCCACATCGATCCGTTGAATTTCAAATAGATCTTGTACCAGGAGCTGCACCAATAGCTCGTGCTCCTTACAGATTCGCACCCAGCGAGATGAAAGAACTGCAAAGCCAATTACAAGAACTTTTAGAGCGTGGTTTCATTCGACCAAGCACATCACCGTGGGGAGCTCCTGTTTTGTTTGTCAAGAAGAAAGATGGTACATTCAGGTTGTGTATCGACTACCGAGAGTTGAACAAACTTACCATCAAGAACCGCTACCCACTACCGAGAATCGACGACTTATTTGATCAACTACAAGGCTCGTGTGTTTATTCAAAGATTGACTTACGTTCCGGGTATCATCAAATGCGGGTGAAAGAAGATGATATTCCAAAGACTGCTTTCAGAACACGTTACGGTCATTACGAGTTTATGGTCATGCCGTTTGGTTTAACTAATGCACCAGCTGTGTTCATGGACCTTATGAACCGAGTGTGTGGACCATACCTTGACAAGTTTGTCATTGTTTTCATTGATGACATACTTATTTACTCAAAGAATGACCAAGAACACGGTGAACATTTGAGAAAGGTGTTAGAAGTATTGAGGAAGGAAGAATTGTACGCTAAGTTTTCAAAGTGTGCATTTTGGTTGGAAGAAGTTCAATTCCTCGGTCACATAGTGAACAAAGAAGGTATTAAGGTGGATCCGGCAAAGATAGAAACTGTTGAAAAGTGGGAAACCCCGAAAACTCCGAAACACATACGCCAGTTTTTAGGACTAGCTGGTTACTACAGAAGGTTCATCCAAGACTTTTCCAGAATAGCAAAACCCTTGACTGCATTAACGCATAAAGGGAAGAAATTTGAATGGAATGATGAACAAGAGAAAGCGTTTCAGTTATTGAAGAAAAAGCTAACTACGGCACCTATATTGTCATTGCCTGAAGGGAATGATGATTTTGTGATTTATTGTGACGCATCAAAGCAAGGTCTCGGTTGTGTATTAATGCAACGAACGAAGGTGATTGCTTATGCGTCTAGACAATTGAAGATTCACGAACAAAATTATACGACGCATGATTTGGAATTAGGCGCGGTTGTTTTTGCATTAAAGACTTGAAGGCACTACTTATATGGGGTCAAAAGTATTATATATACCGACCACAAAAGTCTTCAACACATATTTAATCAGAAACAACTGAATATGAGGCAGCGTAGGTGGATTGAATTATTGAATGATTACGATTTTGAGATTCGTTACCACCCGGGGAAGGCAAATGTGGTAGCCGATGCCTTGAGCAGGAAGGATAGAGAACCCATTCGAGTAAAATCTATGAATATAATGATTCATAATAACATTACTACTCAAATAAAGGAGGCGCAACAAGGAGTTTTAAAAGAGGGAAATTTAAAGGATGAAATACCCAAAGGATCGGAGAAGCATCTTAATATTCGGGAAGACGGAACCCGGTATAGGGCTGAAAGGATTTGGGTACCAAAATTTGGAGATATGAGAGAAATGGTACTTAGAGAAGCTCATAAAACCAGATACTCAATACATCCTGGAACGGGGAAGATGTACAAGGATCTCAAGAAACATTTTTGGTGGCCGGGTATGAAAGCCGATGTTGCTAAATACGTAGGAGAATGTTTGACGTGTTCTAAGGTCAAAGCTGAGCATCAGAAACCATCAGGTCTACTTCAACAACCCGAAATCCCGGAATGGAAATGGGAAAACATTACCATGGATTTCATCACTAAATTGCCAAGGACTGCAAGTGGTTTTGATACTATTTGGGTAATAGTTGATCGTCTCACCAAATCAGCACACTTCCTACCAATAAGAGAAGATGACAAGATGGAGAAGTTAGCACGACTGTATTTGAAGGAAGTCGTCTCCAGACATGGAATACCAATCTCTATTATCTCTGATAGGGATGGCAGATTTATTTCAAGATTCTGGCAGACATTACAGCAAGCATTAGGAACTCGTCTAGACATGAGTACTGCCTATCATCCACAAACTGATGGGCAGAGCGAAAGGACGATACAAACGCTTGAAGACATGCTACGAGCATGTGTTATTGATTTCGGAAACAGTTGGGATCGACATCTACCGTTAGCAGAATTTTCCTACAACAACAGCTACCATTCAAGCATTGAGATGGCGCCGTTTGAAGCACTTTATGGTAGAAAGTGCAGGTCTCCGATTTGTTGGAGTGAGGTGGGGGATAGACAGATTACGGGTCCGGAGATTATACAAGAAACTACCGAGAAGATCATCCAAATTCAACAACGGTTGAAAACCGCCCAAAGTCGACAAAAGAGCTACGCTGACATTAAAAGAAAAGATATAGAATTTGAAATTGGAGAGATGGTCATGCTTAAAGTTTCACCTTGGAAAGGCGTTGTTCGATTTGGTAAACGAGGGAAATTAAATCCAAGGTATATTGGACCATTCAAGATTATTGATCGTGTCGGACCAGTAGCTTACCGACTTGAGTTACCTCAACAACTCGCGGCTGTACATAACACTTTCCACGTCTCGAATTTGAAGAAATGTTTTGCTAAAGAAGATCTCACTATTCCGTTAGATGAAATCCAAATCAACGAAAAACTCCAATTCATCGAAGAACCCGTCGAAATAATGGATCGTGAGGTTAAAAGACTTAAGCAAAACAAGATACCAATTGTTAAGGTTCGATGGAATGCTCGTAGAGGACCCGAGTTCACCTGGGAGCGTGAAGATCATATGAAGAAGAAATACCCGCATCTATTTCCAGAAGATTCGTCAACACCTTCAACAGCTTAAAATTTCGGGACGAAATTTATTTAACGGGTAGGTACTGTAGTGACCCGAACTTTTCCATGTTTATATATATTAATTGAGATTGATATTTACATGATTAAATGTTTCCAACATGTTAAGCAATCAAACTTATTAAGACTTGATTAATTGAAATAGGTTTCATATAGACAATTGACCACCCAAGTTGACCGGTGATTCACGAACGTTAAAACTTGTAAAAAACTATATGATGACATATATATGGTTATATGTATAGTTAACATGATATTATGATAAGTAAACATATCATTAATTATATTAACAATGAACTACATATGTAAAAACAAGACTACTAACTTAATGATTTTGAAACGAGACATATATGTAACGTTTATCGTTGTAACGACATTTAATGTATATATATCATATTAAGAGATATTCGTACATCATAATATCATGATAATATAATAATTTAAAATCTCTTTTGATATTATAAACATTAGGTTAACAACATTTAACAAGATCGTTAACCTAAAGGTTTCAAAACAACACTTACATGTAACGACTAACGATGACTTAACGACTCAGTTAAAATGTATATACATGTAGTGTTTTAATATGTATTTATACACTTTTGAAAGACTTCAATACACTTATCAAAATACTTCTACTTAACAAAAATGCTTACAATTACATTCTCGTTCAGTTTCATCAACAATTCTACTCGTATGCACCCGTATTCGTACTCGTACAATACACAGCTTTTAGATGTATGTACTATTGGTATATACACTCCAATGATCAGCTCTTAGCAGCCCATGTGAGTCACCTAACACATGTGGGAACCATCATTTGGCAACTAGCATGAAATATCTCATAAGATTACAAAAATATGAGTAATCATTCATGACTTATTTACATGAAAACAAAATTACATATCCTTTATATCTAATCCATACACCAACGACTAAAAACACCTACAAACACTTTCATTCTTCAATTTTCTTCATCTAATTGAACTCTCTCAAGTTCTATCTTCAAGTTCTAAGTGTTCTTCATAAATTCCAAAAGTTCTAGTTTCATAAAATCAAGAATACTTTCAAGTTTGCTAGCTCACTTCCAATCTTGTAAGGTGATCATCCAACCTCAAGAAATCTTTGTTTCTTACAGTAGGTTATCATTCTAATACAAGGTAATAATCATATTCAAACTTTGGTTCAATTTCTATAACTATAACAATCTTATTTCAAGTGATGATCTTACTTGAACTTGTTTTCGTGTCATGATTTTGCTTCAAGAACTTTGAGCCATCCAAGGATCCATTGAAGCTAGATCCATTTTTCTCTTTTTCAGTAGGTTCATCCAAGGAACTTAAGGTAGTAATGATGTTCATAACATCATTCGATTCATACATATAAAGCTATCTTATTCGAAGGTTTAAACTTGTAATCACTAGAACATAGTTTAGTTAATTCTAAACTTGTTCGCAAACAAAAGTTAATCCTTCTAACTTGACTTTTAAAATCAACTAAACACATGTTCTATATCTATATGATATGCTAACTTAATGATTTAAAACCTGGAAACACGAAAAACACCGTAAAACCGGATTTACGCCGTCGTAGTAACACCGCGGGCTGTTTTGGGTTAGTTAATTAAAAACTATGATAAACTTTGATTTAAAAGTTGTTATTCTGAGAAAATGATTTTTAATATGAACATGAAACTATATCCAAAAATTATGGTTAAACTCAAAGTGGAAGTATGTTTTCTAAAATGGTCATCTAGACGTCGTTCTTTCGACTGAAATGACTACCTTTACAAAAACGACTTGTAACTTATTTTTCCGACTAGAAACCTATACTTTTTTTGTTTAGATTCATAAAATAGAGTTCAATATGAAACTATAGCAATTTGATTCACTCAAAACGGATTTAAAATGAAGAAGTTATGGGTAAAACAAGATTGGATAATTTTTCTCATTTTAGCTACGTGAAAATTGGTAACAAATCTATTCCAACCATAACTTAATCAACTTGTATTATATATTATGTAATCTTGAGATACCATAGACACGTATACAATGTTTCGACCTATCATGTCGACACATCTATATATATTTCGGAACAACCATAGACACTCTATATGTGAATGTTGGAGTTAGCTATACAGGGTTGAGGTTGATTCCAAAATATATATAGTTTGAGTTGTGATCAATACTGAGATACGTATACACTGGGTCGTGGATTGATTCAAGATAATATTTATCGATTTATTTCTGTACATCTAACTGTGGACAACTAGTTGTAGGTTACTAACGAGGACAGCTGACTTAATAAACTTAAAACATCAAAATATATTAAAAGTGTTGTAAATATATTTTGAACATACTTTGATATATATGTATATATTGTTATAGGTTCGTGAATCAACCAGTGGCCAAGTCTTACTTCCCGACGAAGTAAAAATCTGTGAAAGTGAGTTATAGTCCCACTTTTAAAATCTAATATTTTTGGGATGAGAATACATGCAGGTTTTATAAATGATTTACAAAATAGACACAAGTACGTGAAACTACATTCTATGGTTGAATTATCGAAATCGAATATGCCCCTTTTTATTAAGTCTGGTAATCTAAGAATTAGGGAACAGACACCCTAATTGACGCGAATCCTAAAGATAGATCTATTGGGCCTAACAAACCCCATCCAAAGTACCGGATGCTTTAGTACTTCGAAATTTATATCATATCCGAAGGGTGTCCCGGAATGATGGGGATATTCTTATATATGCATCTTGTTATTGTCGGTTACCAGGTGTTCACCATATGAATGATTTTTATCTCTATGTATGGGATGTGTATTGAAATATGAAATCTTGTGGTCTATTGTTACGATTTGATATATATAGGTTAAACCTATAACTCACCAACATTTTTGTTGACGTTTTAAGCATGTTTATTCTCAGGTGATTATTAAGAGCTTCCGCTGTCGCATACTTAAATAAGGACAAGATTTGGAGTCCATGCTTGTATGATATTGTGTAAAAACTGCATTCAAGGAACTTATTTTGTTGTAACATATTTGTATTGTAAACCATTATGTAATGGTCGTGTGTAAACAGGATATTTTAGATTATCATTATTTGATAATCTACGTAAAGCTTTTTAAACCTTTATTGATGAAATAAAGGTTATGGTTTGTTTAAAAATGAATGCAGTCTTTGAAAAACGTCTCATATAGAGGTCAAAACCTCGCAACGAAATCAATTAATATGGAACGTTTTTAATCAATAAGAACGGGACATTTCACCTTAGTACCCAAATTCTATCAGCCCTATATCGGGTTCCGTCTTCCCGAATATTAAGATGTTTCTCTGATCCTTTGGGTATCTCATTCTTCAACTTTCCTTCTTTTACAACCCCCTGTTGCGCCTCCTTTATTTGAGTAGTAAGGTTAGTACCTATAATTATATTCATAGCTTTTACCCGTATAGGTTCTCCGTCCTTTCTACTCAAAGCGTCGGCTACCACATTCGCCTTCCCCGGGTGGTATCGAATCTCAAAATCATAATCATTCAACAGTTCAATCCACCTGCGTTGTCTCATATTCAGTTGCTTCTGATCAAATATATGTTGGAGACTTTTGTGGTCGGTATATATAATACTTTTGACTCCATATAAATAATGCCTCCAAGTCTTTAATGCAAAAACAATAGCACCCAATTCCAAATCGTGAGTTGTATAATTTTGCTCGTGAATCGTCAATTGTCTAGAAGCATAAGCAATCACCTTCGTTCTTTGCATTAATACACAACCGAGAACTTGCTTTGATGCGTCACAATAAATCACAAAATCATCATTTCCTTCAGGCAATGACAATATAGGTGCCGTAGTTGTAGTGACCCGAACTTTCCCATGTTTATATATATTAATTGAGATTGATGTTTACATGATTAAATGTTTCCAACATGTTAAGCAATCAAACTTGTTAAGACTTGATTAATTGAAATAGGTTTCATATAGACAATTGACCACCCAAGTTGACCGGTGATTCACGAACGTTAAAACTTGTAAAAAACTATATGATGACATATATATGGTTATATATATAGTTAACATGATATTATGATAAGTAAACATATCATTAATTATATTAACAATGAACTACATATGTAAAAACAAGACTACTAACTTAATGATTTTGAAACGAGACATATATGTAACGTTTATCGTTGTAACGACATTTAATGTATATATATCATATTAAGAGATATTCGTACATCATAATATCATGATAATATAATAATTTAAAATCTCTTTTGTTATTATAAACATTGGGTTAACAACATTTAACAAGATCGTTAACCTAAAGGTTTCAAAACAACACTTACATGTAACGACTAACGATGACTTAACGACTCAGTTAAAATGTATATACATGTAGTGTTTTAATATGTATTTATACACTTTTGAAAGACTTCAATACACTTATCAAAATACTTCTACTTAACAAAAATGCTTACAATTACATTCTCGTTCAGTTTCATCAACAATTCTACTCGTATGCACCCGTATTCGTACTCGTACAATACACAGCTTTTAGATGTATGTACTATTGGTATATACACTCCAATGATCAGCTCTTAGCAGCCCATGTGAGTCACCTAACACATGTGGGAACCATCATTTGGCAACTAGCATGAAATATCTCATAAGATTACAAAAATATGAGTAATCATTCATGACTTATTTACATGAAAACAAAATTACATATCCTTTATATCTAATCCATACACCAACGACCAAAAACACCTACAAACACTTTCATTCTTCAATTTTCTTCATCTAATTGAACTCTCTCAAGTTCTATCTTCAAGTTCTAAGTGTTCTTCATAAATTCCAAAAGTTCTAGTTTCATAAAATCAAGAATACTTTCAAGTTTGCTAGCTCACTTCCAATCTTGTAAGGTGATCATCCAACCTCAAGAAATCTTTGTTTCTTACAGTAGGTTATCATTCTAATTCAAGGTAATAATCATATTAAAACTTTGGTTCAATTTCTATAACTATAACAATCTTATTTCAAGTGATGATCTTACTTGAACTTGTTTTCGTGTCATGATTTTGCTTCAAGAACTTTGAGCCATCCAAGGATCCATTGAAGCTAGATCCATTTTTCTCTTTTCCAGTAGGTTCATCCAAGGAACTTAAGGTAGTAATGATGTTCATAACATCATTCGATTCATACATATAAAGCTATCTTATTCGAAGGTTTAAACTTGTAATCACTAGAACATAGTTTAGTTAATTCTAAACTTGTTCGCAAACAAAAGTTAATCCTTCTAACTTGACTTTTAAAATCAACTAAACACATGTTCTATATCTATATGATATGCTAACTTAATGATTTAAAACCTGGAAACACGAAAAACACCGTAAAACCAGATTTACGCCGTCGTAGTAACACCGCGGGCTGTTTTGGGTTAGTTAATTAAAAACTATGATAAACTTTGATTTAAAAGTTGTTATTCTGAGAAAATGATTTTTATTATGAACATGAAACTATATCCAAAAATTATGGTTAAACTCAAAGTGGAAGTATGTTTTCTAAAATGGTCATCTAGACGTCGTTCTTTCGACTGAAATGACTACCTTTACAAAAACGACTTGTAACTTATTTTTCCGACTAGAAACCTATACTTTTTTTGTTTAGATTCATAAAATAGAGTTCAATATGAAACCATAGCAATTTGATTCACTCAAAACGGATTTAAAATGAAGAAGTTATGGGTAAAACAAGATTGGATAATTTTTCTCATTTTAGCTACGTGAAAATTGGTAACAAATCTATTCCAACCATAACTTAATCAACTTGTATTATATATTATGTAATCTTGAGATACCATAGACACGTATACAATGTTTCGACCTATCATGTCGACACATCTATATATATTTCGGAACAACCATAGACACTCTATATGTGAATGTTGGAGTTAGCTATACAGGGTTGAGGTTGATTCCAAAATATATATAGTTTGAGTTGTGATCAATACTGAGATACGTATACACTGGGTCGTGGATTGATTCAAGATAATATTTATCGATTTATTTCTGTACATCTAACTGTGGACAACTAGTTGTAGGTTACTAACGAGGACAGCTGACTTAATAAACTTAAAACATCAAAATATATTAAAAGTGTTGTAAATATATTTTGAACATACTTTGATATATATGTATATATTGTTATAGGTTCGTGAATCAACCAGTGGCCAAGTCTTACTTCCCGACGAAGTAAAAATCTGTGAAAGTGAGTTATAGTTCCACTTTTAAAATCTAATATTTTTGGGATGAGAATACATGCAGGTTTTATAAATGATTTACAAAATAGACACAAGTACGTGAAACTACATTCTATGGTTGAATTATCGAAATCGAATATGCCCCTTTTTATTAAGTCTGGTAATCTAAGAATTAGGGAACAGACACCCTAATTGACGCGAATCCTAAAGATAGATCTATTGGGCCTAACAAACCCCATCCAAAGTACCGGATGCTTTAGTACTTCGAAATTTATATCATATCCGAAGGGTGTCCCGGAATGATGGGGATATTCTTATATATGCATCTTGTCATTGTCGGTTACCAGGTGTTCACCATATGAATGATTTTTATCTCTATGTATGGGATGTGTATTGAAATATGATATCTTGTGGTCTATTGTTACGATTTGATATATATAGGTTAAACCTATAACTCACCAACATTTTTGTTGACGTTTAAAGCATGTTTATTCTCAGGTGAATATTAAGAGCTTCCGCTGTTGCATACTAAAATAAGGACAAGATTTGGAGTCCATGTTTGTATGATATTGTGTAAAACTGCATTCAAGAAACTGATTTCGATGTAACATATTTGTATTGTAAACCATTATGTAATGGTCGTGTGTAAACAGGATATTTTAGATTATCATTATTTGATAATCTACGTAAAGCTTTTTAAACCTTTATTTATGAAATAAAGGTTATGGTTTGTTTTAAAAATGAATGCAGTCTTTGAAAAACGTCTCATATAGAGGTCAAAACCTCGCAACGAAATCAATTAATATGGAACGTTTTTAATCAATAAGAACGGGACATTTCAGTTGGTATCCGAGCGTTGGTCTTAGAGAACCAGAAAATTTGCATTAGTGTGTCTTATCGAGTTTGTTAGGATGCATTAGTGAGTCTGGACTTCGACCGTGTTTTCTTTAAAAATGATTGCTTAACATTTTTGTTGGAAACTATATATTTTTAACATATGAATATTATGTGATATATTAATCTCTTAACGTGTTTGATATTATGTGATAGATGTCTATCTCTAGAACAAGTCCCATTGACTCACCTAATAATAATGAAGAGTCAAATGTAAATTGGAATGATTTGTGGACTGATTCACAAGTTCCCGAAGAGGAACCGGAAGAAGAGTCGGAACAGGAAGAAGAATCGGAACCGGAAGAAGAATCGGAACCGGATGAAGAAATAGAACCGGTGGGGGAAATAATAAAACGGTTAAGTAAAAGAAAATCCTCAACCAACCGACCAAAGTTAATTATGGTCAATGGTGTTTCCGCCAAGGAAGCAAAATATTGGGAGGATTACCAATTCTCCGATGAATCGGATTCCGACGAGAATTCCGATGATGTTATAGAAATTACCCCAACTGAATTTAAAAAGGCAAAAGAAAATAATAAGGGAAAGGGCATAAAAATAGAGAAATCTAATTCCAACCCCGATGAACTTTATATGTATCGTCAACCCCCGAAGTCCTTAAGTTGTAACAATGACCCGGGAACCTCTAAACCACCAGGTTTTTCTAAACCAATGTGGACAACGACGGCTCGTATTAGGGGAACATCATATATCCCTAGAAACTTGGCAAAACGAACCAAAACCGAAGAAGAAGAAACGAGCGAGTCGGAATAAGATAGTTGTATTCGTGTGGTGTAATATATGAAATATAGTGTTCTTATGCTTTATGATATATGTAAAAATTGCTTGTATTAATAAGTATTTTTTTTTTATGAATCTAACTCTTGTCTATTTTACAGTTTAAAAACACAAAATGGATAGACAACCCAATATTTTAAGAGACCTACCCGGAGACATGATTGATGAAATCTTGTCTAGAGTCGGCCAGAATTCTTCGGCACAACTATTTAAGGCGAGATCAGTTTGTAAGACATTCGAAGAACGTTCCAAGAATATCTTGGTTTATAAGAGACTTTCGTTTGAAAGATGGGGGATATCACATTGGGAAACCCATAAGTTACGATGTGTTTACTTTGACGCATATATTGCGGGGAACCCAAATGCTATTTTACGCAACGGGTTAAGAAATTATTTTGACTCAATATATCCGAATATTGGACTTCGTGATTTAGAAAAAGCGGCTAACATGCAACATAAAGAAGCATGTTATGCTTACGGATTAGTAATGTTCGCTTCTCACCAAAGTGAGAACAAGAACATCGGGCTACAACTATTAAACAAAACGTTTCCACAAGTGACGGAGTCGGTAATTGGGGTAAGAAATGAGGTTTTTAGATTATTACGGGACTGTTGGACATTACGTAACCCTCGTCCCTTTGACGACGTTACAACACGCTGTCTTATCAACGGCCATAACGGTTATGTTGCACAAGACCAAGGATGGGAAGTAGTCCTAGTAAAACCAGAATGCATGACTTGTTTCTGGACGTATGAATTACGTGTCTTTATTGCCTTTGCTGAACGACTTGTGTACTAGCTAGAATTATCTTCACAACTATCTTGTATCAAAGTTATTGTGTGCTATATTTCATGCTTTATGTAAAATAAGCGGTATTGTAAGTTTGTAAAATATTGTATAAAAGTTTGAACGCGAAATATTATTATAATCAGTTTTTCATATAGAATTGTAGTAGTTGAATTGTATATTAGCTACTAAGTATGAACTTAACGGGTAGGTACTACCCGAATTTAAACTTATAAAACGCTAATATGAAGAAAAAGCTTTTATAAATGAGTTCATATTATGCTACAAAATACTATTAACTACTCTTAATATTCTGTATGATTAACTTGTTCCATTTAACTATTTTGAAGGAAATGGCACCGACTACTCGACACACCGTGAATATGAATGAAGAGGAATTCCGTACTTTTCTAGCTTCAAATATAGCCGCAGTACAGGCTGCGCTACATACCAACAATAACCTTGGATCTAGCAGTACAGGAAATCGTGTAGGATGCACCTACAAAGAATTCACTGCCTGCAAACCTTTGGAATTTGATGGAACCGAAGGACCGATCGGATTGAAACGGTGGACCGAGAAGGTCGAATCGGTGTTTGCCATAAGTAAGTGTACTGAAGAGGACAAAGTAAAGTACGCTACGCATACCTTCACAGGTTCTGCGTTAACATGGTGGAATACCTATCTAGAGCAAGTGGGACAAGACGATGCGTACGCACTACCGTGGTCAGCATTCAAGCACTTGATGAACGAGAAGTACCGTCCCAGAACCGAGGTCAATAAGCTCAAGACAGAACTTAGAGGGTTACGAACCCAAGGATTTGATATTACCACGTACGAAAGATGATTCACAGAATTGTGCCTATTGTGTCCGGGAGCATTCGAAGATGAGGAAGAGAAGATCGACGCGTTTGTGAAAGGATTACCGGAAAGAATCCAAGAAGATATAAGTTCACACGAGCCCGCCTCCATACAACAGGCATGTAGAATGGCTCACAAACTCGTGAACCAGATTGAAGAAAGAATTAAAGAACAGACTGCTGAAGAGGCCAATGTGAAGCAAGTCAAAAGAAAGTGGGAGGAAAACGGTGATAAGAATCACCAATACAACAACAACAGCAATTACAACAATAATCGCAACAATTATCCCAACAATCGCAACATCAATCGCAACTACAACAAACGGCCCAACAACAACAACAACAACAACAACAGCAACTACAACAATCATCCCAACAACAATAATAACTGCAACAACAACAACAATCAGAAGCAGCTATGCCAAAGGTGTGAAAAGAATCACTCGGGGTTCTGCACCAAATTTTGCAACAAGTGTAAAAGAAATGGTCATAGCGCGGCGAAGTGTGAGGTCTACGGACCAGGGGTTAATAGAACGAAAGGAACAAATGGTGTCGGAACGAGTAATGGCGGAGCAAGTAGTGTCGGAGCAAGTTGTGCCAATGTAGTTTGTTATAAATGTGGAAAACCGGGCCACATTATTAGAAATTGCCCGAACCAGGAGAACACGAATGGACAAGGCCGTGGAAGAGTTTTCAATATTAATGCGGCAGAGGCACAGGAAGACCCGGAGCTTGTTACGGGTACGTTTCTTATTGACAATAAATCTGCTTACGTTTTATTTGATTCGGGTGCGGATAGAAGCTATATGAGTAGAGATTTTTGTGCTAAATTAAGTTGTCCATTGACGCCTTTGGATAGTAAATTTTTACTCGAATTAGCAAATGGTAAATTAATTTCAGCAGATAATATATGTCGGAATCGAGAAATTAAACTGGTTAGCGAAACATTTAAGATTGATTTGATACCAGTAGAGTTAGGGAGTTTTGATGTGATAATCGGTATGGACTGGTTGAAAGATGTGAAAGCGGAGATCGTTTGTTACAAAAATGCAATTCGCATTATACGAGAAAAAGGAAAACCCTTAATGGTGTACGGAGAAAAGGGCAACACGAAGCTACATCTTATTAGTAATTTGAAGGCACAAAAACTAATAAGAAAAGGTTGCTATGCTGTTCTAGCACACGTCGAGAAAGTACAAACTGAAGAAAAGAGCATCAATGATGTTCCCATTGCAAAAGAATTTTCCGATGTATTTCCGAAAGAATTACCGGGATTACCCCCACATCGATCCGTTGAATTTCAAATAGATCTTGTACCAGGAGCTGCACCAATAGCTCGTGCTCCTTACAGACTCGCACCCAGCGAGATGAAAGAACTGCAAAGCCAATTACAAGAACTTTTAGAGCGTGGTTTCATTCGACCAAGCACATCACCGTGGGGAGCTCCTGTTTTGTTTGTCAAGAAGAAAGATGGTACATTCAGGTTGTGTATCGACTACCGAGAGTTGAACAAACTTACCATCAAGAACCGCTACCCACTACCGAGAATCGACGACTTATTTGATCAACTACAAGGCTCGTCTGTTTATTCAAAGATTGACTTACGTTCCGGGTATCATCAAATGCGGGTGAAAGAAGATGATATTCCAAAGACTGCTTTCAGAACACGTTACGGTCATTACGAGTTTATGGTCATGCCGTTTGGTTTAACTAATGCACCAGCTGTGTTCATGGACCTTATGAACCGAGTGTGTGGACCATACCTTGACAAGTTTGTCATTGTTTTCATTGATGACATACTTATTTACTCAAAGAATGACCAAGAACACGGTGAACATTTGAGAAAGGTGTTAGAAGTATTGAGGAAGGAAGAATTGTACGCTAAGTTTTCAAAGTGTGCATTTTGGTTGGAAGAAGTTCAATTCCTCGGTCACATAGTGAACAAAGAAGGTATTAAGGTAGATCCGGCAAAGATAGAAACTGTTGAAAAGTGGGAAACCCCGAAAACTCCGAAACACATACGCCAGTTTTTAGGACTAGCTGGTTACTACAGAAGGTTCATCCAAGACTTTTCCAGAATAGCAAAACCCTTGACTGCATTAACGCATAAAGGGAAGAAATTTGAATGGAATGATGAACAAGAGAAAGCGTTTCAGTTATTGAAGAAAAAGCTAACTACGGCACCTATATTGTCATTGCCTGAAGGGAATGATGATTTTGTGATTTATTGTGACGCATCAAAGCAAGGTCTCGGTTGTGTATTAATGCAACGAACGAAGGTGATTGCTTATGCGTCTAGACAATTGAAGATTCACGAACAAAATTATACGACGCATGATTTGGAATTAGGCGCGGTTGTTTTTGCATTAAAGACTTGGAGGCACTACTTATATGGGGTCAAAAGTATTATATATACCAACCACAAAAGTCTTCAACACATATTTAATCAGAAACAACTGAATATGAGGCAGCGTAGGTGGATTGAATTATTGAATGATTACGACTTTGAGATTCGTTACCACCCGGGGAAGGCAAATGTGGTAGCCGATGCCTTGAGCAGGAAGGACAGAGAACCCATTCGAGTAAAATCTATGAATATAATGATTCATAATAACCTTACTACTCAAATAAAGGAGGCGCAACAAGGAGTTTTAAAAGAGGGAAATTTAAAGGATGAAATACCCAAAGGATCGGAGAAGCATCTTAATATTCGGGAAGACGGAACCCGGTATAGGGCTGAAAGGATTTGGGTACCAAAATTTGGAGATATGAGAGAAATGGTACTTAGAGAAGCTCATAAAACCAGATACTCAATACATCCTGGAACGGGGAAGATGTACAAGGATCTCAAGAAACATTTTTGGTGGCCGGGTATGAAAGCCGATGTTGCTAAATACGTAGGAGAATGTTTGACGTGTTCTAAGGTCAAAGCTGAGCATCAGAAACCATCAGGTCTACTTCAACAACCCGAAATCCCAGAATGGAAATGGGAAAACATTACCATGGATTTCATCACTAAATTGCCAAGGACTGCAAGTGGTTTTGATACTATTTGGGTAATAGTTGATCGTCTCACCAAATCAGCACACTTCCTGCCAATAAGAGAAGATGACAAGATGGAGATGTTAGCACGACTGTATTTGAAGGAAGTCGTATCCAGACATGGAATACCAATCTCTATTATCTCTGATAGGGATGGCAGATTTATTTCAAGATTCTGGCAGACATTACAGCAAGCATTAGGAACTCGTCTAGACATAAGTACTGCCTATCATCCACAAACTGATGGGCAGAGTGAAAGGACGATACAAACGCTTGAAGACATGCTACGAGCATGTGTTATTGATTTCGGAAACAGTTGAGATCGACATCTACCGTTAGCAGAATTTTCCTACAACAACAGCTACCATTCAAGTATTGAGATGGCGCCGTTTGAAGCACTTTATGGTAGAAAGTGCAGGTCTCCGATTTGTTGGAGTGAATTGGGGGATAGACAGATTACGGGTCCGGAGATTATACAAGAAACTACCGAGAAGATCATCCAAATTCAACAACGGTTGAAAACCGCCCAAAGTCGACAAAAGAGCTACGCTGACATTAAAAGAAAAGATATAGAATTTGAAATTGGAGAGATGGTCATGCTTAAAGTTGCACCTTGGAAAGGCGTTGTTCGATTTGGTAAACGAGGGAAATTAAATCCAAGGTATATTGGACCATTCAAGATTATTGATCGTGTCGGACCAGTAGCTTACCGACTTGAGTTACCTCAACAACTCGCGGCTGTATATAACACTTTCCACGTCTCGAATTTGAAGAAATGTTTTGCTAAAGAAGATCTCACAATTCCGTTAGATGAAATCCAAATCAACGAAAAACTTCAATTCATCGAAGAACCCGTCGAAATAATGGATCGTGAGGTTAAAAGACTTAAGCAAAACAAGATACCAATTGTTAAGGTTCGATGGAATGCTCGTAGAGGACCCGAGTTCACCTGGGAGCGTGAAGATCAGATGAAGAAGAAATACCCGCATCTATTTCCAGAAGATTCGTCAACACCTTCAACAGCTTAAAATTTCGGGACGAAATTTATTTAACGGGTAGGTACTGTAGTGACCCGAACTTTCCCATGTTTATATATATTAATTGAGATTGATGTTTACATGATTAAATGTTTCCAACATGTTAAGCAATCAAACTTGTTAAGACTTGATTAATTGAAATAGGTTTCATATAGACAATTGACCACCCAAGTTGACCGGTGATTCACGAACGTTAAAACTTGTAAAAAACTATATGATGACATATATATGGTTATATATATAGTTAACATGATATTATGATAAGTAAACATATCATTAATTATATTAACAATGAACTACATATGTAAAAACAAGACTACTAACTTAATGATTTTGAAACGAGACATATATGTAACGTTTATCGTTGTAACGACATTTAATGTATATATATCATATTAAGAGATATTCGTACATCATAATATCATGATAATATAATAATTTAAAATCTCTTTTGTTATTATAAACATTGGGTTAACAACATTTAACAAGATCGTTAACCTAAAGGTTTCAAAACAACACTTACATGTAACGACTAACGATGACTTAACGACTCAGTTAAAATGTATATACATGTAGTGTTTTAATATGTATTTATACACTTTTGAAAGACTTCAATACACTTATCAAAATACTTCTACTTAACAAAAATGCTTACAATTACATTCTCGTTCAGTTTCATCAACAATTCTACTCGTATGCACCCGTATTCGTACTCGTACAATACACAGCTTTTAGATGTATGTACTATTGGTATATACACTCCAATGATCAGCTCTTAGCAGCCCATGTGAGTCACCTAACACATGTGGGAACCATCATTTGGCAACTAGCATGAAATATCTCATAAGATTACAAAAATATGAGTAATCATTCATGACTTATTTACATGAAAACAAAATTACATATCCTTTATATCTAATCCATACACCAACGACCAAAAACACCTACAAACACTTTCATTCTTCAATTTTCTTCATCTAATTGAACTCTCTCAAGTTCTATCTTCAAGTTCTAAGTGTTCTTCATAAATTCCAAAAGTTCTAGTTTCATAAAATCAAGAATACTTTCAAGTTTGCTAGCTCACTTCCAATCTTGTAAGGTGATCATCCAACCTCAAGAAATCTTTGTTTCTTACAGTAGGTTATCATTCTAATTCAAGGTAATAATCATATTCAAACTTTGGTTCAATTTCTATAACTATAACAATCTTATTTCAAGTGATGATCTTACTTGAACTTGTTTTCGTGTCATGATTTTGCTTCAAGAACTTTGAGCCATCCAAGGATCCATTGAAGCTAGATCCATTTTTCTCTTTTCCAGTAGGTTCATCCAAGGAACTTAAGGTAGTAATGATGTTCATAACATCATTCGATTCATACATATAAAGCTATCTTATTCGAAGGTTTAAACTTGTAATCACTAGAACATAGTTTAGTTAATTCTAAACTTGTTCGCAAACAAAAGTTAATCCTTCTAACTTGACTTTTAAAATCAACTAAACACATGTTCTATATCTATATGATATGCTAACTTAATGATTTAAAACCTGGAAACACGAAAAACACCGTAAAACCAGATTTACGCCGTCGTAGTAACACCGCGGGCTGTTTTGGGTTAGTTAATTAAAAACTATGATAAACTTTGATTTAAAAGTTGTTATTCTGAGAAAATGATTTTTATTATGAACATGAAACTATATCCAAAAATTATGGTTAAACTCAAAGTGGAAGTATGTTTTCTAAAATGGTCATCTAGACGTCGTTCTTTCGACTGAAATGACTACCTTTACAAAAACGACTTGTAACTTATTTTTCCGACTAGAAACCTATACTTTTTTTGTTTAGATTCATAAAATAGAGTTCAATATGAAACCATAGCAATTTGATTCACTCAAAACGGATTTAAAATGAAGAAGTTATGGGTAAAACAAGATTGGATAATTTTTCTCATTTTAGCTACGTGAAAATTGGTAACAAATCTATTCCAACCATAACTTAATCAACTTGTATTATATATTATGTAATCTTGAGATACCATAGACACGTATACAATGTTTCGACCTATCATGTCGACACATCTATATATATTTCGGAACAACCATAGACACTCTATATGTGAATGTTGGAGTTAGCTATACAGGGTTGAGGTTGATTCCAAAATATATATAGTTTGAGTTGTGATCAATACTGAGATACGTATACACTGGGTCGTGGATTGATTCAAGATAATATTTATCGATTTATTTCTGTACATCTAACTGTGGACAACTAGTTGTAGGTTACTAACGAGGACAGCTGACTTAATAAACTTAAAACATCAAAATATATTAAAAGTGTTGTAAATATATTTTGAACATACTTTGATATATATGTATATATTGTTATAGGTTCGTGAATCAACCAGTGGCCAAGTCTTACTTCCCGACGAAGTAAAAATCTGTGAAAGTGAGTTATAGTCCCACTTTTAAAATCTAATATTTTTGGGATGAGAATACATGCAGGTTTTATAAATGATTTACAAAATAGACACAAGTACGTGAAACTACATTCTATGGTTGAATTATCGAAATCGAATATGCCCCTTTTTATTAAGTCTGGTAATCTAAGAATTAGGGAACAGACACCCTAATTGACGCGAATCCTAAAGATAGATCTATTGGGCCTAACAAACCCCATCCAAAGTACCGGATGCTTTAGTACTTCGAAATTTATATCATATCCGAAGGGTGTCCCGGAATGATGGGGATATTCTTATATATGCATCTTGTCATTGTCGGTTACCAGGTGTTCACCATATGAATGATTTTTATCTCTATGTATGGGATGTGTATTGAAATATGATATCTTGTGGTCTATTGTTACGATTTGATATATATAGGTTAAACCTATAACTCACCAACATTTTTGTTGACGTTTAAAGCATGTTTATTCTCAGGTGAATATTAAGAGCTTCCGCTGTTGCATACTAAAATAAGGACAAGATTTGGAGTCCATGTTTGTATGATATTGTGTAAAACTGCATTCAAGAAACTGATTTCGATGTAACATATTTGTATTGTAAACCATTATGTAATGGTCGTGTGTAAACAGGATATTTTAGATTATCATTATTTGATAATCTACGTAAAGCTTTTTAAACCTTTATTTATGAAATAAAGGTTATGGTTTGTTTTAAAAATGAATGCAGTCTTTGAAAAACGTCTCATATAGAGGTCAAAACCTCGCAACGAAATCAATTAATATGGAACGTTTTTAATCAATAAGAACGGGACATTTCAGTAGTTAGCTTTTTCTTCAATAACTGAAACGCCTTCTCTTGTTCATCCTTCCATTCAGATTTCTTCCCTTTATGCGTTAATGCAGTCAAGGGTTTTGCTATTTTGGAGAAATCTTGGATGAATCTTCTGTAGTAACCAGCCAATCCTAAAAATCGACGTACATGCTTCGGAATTTTTGGGGTTTCCCACTTTTCAACGGTTTCGATCTTTGCCGGGTCCACCTGGATATCTTCTTTGTTCACTATGTGACCGAGGAATTGAACTTCTTCCAACCAAAATGCACACTTTGAAAACTTAGCGTACAGTTTTTCTTTCCTCAATACTTCTAGCACTTTTCTCAAATGTTCTTTGTGCTCTTGATCATTCTTTGAGTATATAAGTATGTCATCGATGAAAACAATGACAAACTTGTCAAGATATGGCCCACACACTCGGTTCATAAGGTCCATGAACACAGCTGGTGCGTTAGTCAATCCAAACGGTATAACCATAAACTCGTAATGACCATAACGCGTCCTAAAAGCAGTTTTTGGAATATCATCCTCCTTTACTCGCATTTGATGATATCCAGAACGTAAATCGATTTTCAAATAAACCGACGAGCCTTGTAGTTGATCAAATAAGTCGTCAATTCTTGGCAGTAGATAACGGTTTTTGATGGTAAGTTTATTCAACTCTCTGTAGTCAATACACAACCTAAATGTACCATCCTTCTTCTTGACAAACAAAACATGAGCTCTCCATGGTGATGTGCTTGGTCGAATGAAACCACGTTCTAATAGTTCTTGCAGTTGGCTTTGCAGTTCTTTCATCTCGCTGGGTGCGAGTCTGTAAGGAGCACGAGCTATTGGTGCAGCTCCTGGTACAATATCTATTTGAAATTCAACAAATCGATGTGGAGGTAGTCCCGGTAATTCTTTCGGAAATACATCGGAAAATTCTTTTGCGACGGGAACATCATTGATGCTCTTTTCTTCAGTTTGTACTTTCTCGACGTGTGCTATAACAGCATAGCAACCTTTTCTTATTAGTTTTTGTGCCTTTAAATTACTAATAAGATGTAGCTTCGTGTTGCCCTTTTCTCCGTACACCATTAAGGTTTCTCCTTCTTCTCGTACAATGCGAATTGCATTTTTGTAACATACGATCTCTGCTTTCATCTCCTTCAGCCAGTCCATGCCAACTATTACATCAAAACTCCCTAACTCTACTGGTATCAAATCAATCTTAAATATTTCACTACCCAGCTTAATTTCTCGATTCCGGCATATATAATCTGCTGAAATTAATTTACTGTTTGCTAATTCGAGTAAAAATTTACTATCCAACGGCGTCAATGGACAACTTAATTTAGCACAAAAATCTCTACTCATATAGCTTCTATCCGCACCCGAATCAAATAAAATGTAAGCAGATTTATTGTCAATAAGAAATGTACCCGTAACAAGCTTCGGGTCTTCCTGTGCCTCTGCCGCATTAATATTGAAAACTCTTCCGCGGCCTTGTCCATTCGTGTTCTCCTGGTTCGGGCAATTTCTAATAATGTAGCCCGGTTTTCCATATTTATAACAAACTACATTGGCATAACTTGCTCCGACACTACTTGCTCCGCCATTACTCGTTCCAACACCATTTATTCCTTTCGTTCTGTTAACCCCTGAGCGTAGACCTCACACTTCGCCGCGCTATGACCATTTCTTTTACACTAGTTGCAAAATTTGGTGCAGAACCCCGAGTGATACTTTTTACACCTTTGGCATAGCTGCTTCTGATTGTTGTTGTTGTTGCGGTTGTTATTGTTGTTGGGATGATTGTTGTAGTTGTTGTTGTTGTTGTTATTGTTGTTGTGCCGTTTGTTGTAGTTGCGATTGATGTTGCGATTGTTGGGATAGTTGTTGTTGTTTTGGTGACTCTTATCACCGTTTTCCTCCCACTTTCTTTTGACTAGCTTCACGTTGGCCTCTTTGGCCGCATGTTCTTTAATTCTTCCCTCAATCTGGTTCACTAGTTTGTGAGCCATTCTACATGCCTTTTGTATGGAGGCAGGCTCGTGTGAACTTATATCTTCTTGGATTCTCTCCGGTAACCCTTTCACAAACGCGTCGATCTTCCCTTCCTCATCTTCAAACGCTCTCGGACACAATAGGCAAAATTCTGTGAATCGTCTTTCGTACGAAGTAATATCGAATCCCTGTGTTCGTAACCCTCTAAGTTCTGACTTGAGCTTATTGACCTCGGTTCTGGGACGGTACTTCTCGTTCATCAAGTGCTTGAATGCTGACCACGGTAGTGCGTAAGCAGCATCTTGTCCCACTTGCTCTAGATAGGTATTCCACCATGTTAACGCAATACCTGTGAAGGTATGCGTAGCGTACTTCACTTTGTCTCCTTCAGTACACTTACTTATAGCAAACACCGATTCAACTTTCTCGGTCCACCGTTTCAATCCGATTGGTCCTTCGGTCCCATCAAATTCTGAAGGTTTGCAGGCAGTGAATTCCTTGTAGGAGCATCTTACACGATTTCTTGCGCCGTTAGCTGTATTGCTAGATTCAGAGTTATTGTTGGTATGTAGCGCGGCCTGCACTGCGGCTATGTTTGAAACAAGAAAGGCATGAAATTCCTCTTCGCTCATATTCAAGGTGTGTCGAGTAGTCGGTGCCATTTCCTTCAAAATAGTCAAATGAAACAAGTTAATCATACAGAATATTAAGAGTAGTCAATAGTATCTCGTAGCATAATATGAACTCATTTATAAAAGCTTTTTCTTCATATTAGCGTTTTATAAGTTTAAATTCGGGTACTACCTACCCGTTAAGTTCATACTTAGTAGCTAATATGCAATTCAACTACTACAATTTCATATGAAAAACTGATTATAATAACATATCACATACAAATATTCTACAAACTTACAACTTCGCTATATTACATATAACATGAAATATAGTACACTATGATACAGGACAGTTTTGAAGATAAATCTAGTTAATACGCAAGTTGTTCAACAAAGAAAATAAAGACACGTAATTCATAAGTCCAAAAACAAGTCATGCATTCTGGTTTTACTAAGACGACTTCCCATCCTTGGTCTTGTGGAAAATAACCGTTATGACCATTAGCTAGGCAGCATGTTGTAATGTCGTCAAAAGGACGAGGGTTTCGTAATGTCCAACAGCCCCGTAATAATCTAAAAACCTTGTTTCTCACCCCAACTACTGAATCCGTCACTTGTGGGAAAGTTTTATTTAAAAGCTGCAATCCGATATTCTTTTTCTCACTTTAGTAAGAAGCGAACATCACTAACCCGTAAGCATAACATGCTTCTTTATGTTGCATGTTAGAAGCTCTTTCTAATTCACGAAATCCTATGTTGGGATATGTTGAGTCAAAATAGGTTCTTAACCCGTAGTGTAAAATTGCATTTGGGTTCCCCGCATTTAACGCTTTAAAGAAAACACGGTGTAACTTAAAGTCTCCCCAATGTGATATACCCCACCTATCAAAGGAAAGTCTTTTATAAACTAAGGCATTTCTGGAAAGTCTTTCAAATGTTTGACAAGTTAATTTCGCCATAACTATATGTGCTGATGAATTCTGACCGACTCTAGACAAGATTTCCTCAATCATATCCTCTTGTGGGTCTTCTAAAATATTCGGTTGTCTACCCTTAACTTCCATTTTGTTTTTATACTGTAAAATAGACAAGGATTAGATTCATAATAACAAACAATACAAGCAATTTTTACATAGAACATAAAAGTACAAGCACACTACAATACATTTATTACACAACATGCTCACACCCCTCTAATCTGAATCACTGGTTTCTTCTTCTTCAGACTTGGTGCTTTTTCCTAATCTTCTAGGGATATATGATGTTCCTCTAATACGAGTCGTCATTTTCCACATTGGTTTAGAAAAACCTAGTGGTTTAGAGGTTCCCGGGTTATTGTCACGATATTGAAAATACGGGTGTTGACGGTACATATAAAGTTCATCGGGGTCGGAATCAGATTTCTCTATTTTGATGCCTTTTCCCTTATTATTTTCTTTTGCCTCATTAAATTGGGTCGGGGTAATTTCTATAACATCATCGGAATCCTCATCAGGATCCGATTCATCTGAAAATTGGTAATTTTCCCAATATTTTGCTTCCTTAGCGGAAACACCATTGACCATTATTAACTTTGGTCCATTGGTTGAGGATTTTCTTTTATTTGAACGATTTTCTGTAGTTCCTACTATTCCCCCTCCGGAACCTCTTCTTCTTCTTCTTCTTCCGATTCCTCTTCTTCCGGTTCCTCTTCTTCCGGTTTCGTTTCCTCTTCTTCCGGTTCTTCGGGAACTTGTGAATCTTGCCAATATATATTCGACTCTTCATTATTATTATGTGAGTCAATGAGATTTGTGCTAGAGGTAGACATCTATCATACAATATTAAACATGTTAAGAGATTAATATATCACATAATATTTACATGTTAATAATATATAGTTTCCAACAAAAATGTTAAGCAATCATTTTTAAAGAAAACACGGTCGAAGTCCAGACTCACTAATGCATCCTAAGAAACTCGATAAGACACACTAATGCAAATTTTCTTGTTCTCTAAGACCAACGCTCGGATACCAACTGAAATGTCCCGTTCATATTGATTATAAACGTTCCATATTAATTGATTTCGTTGCGAGGTTTTGACCTCTATATGAGACATTTTTCAAAGAGTGCATTCATTTTTAAAACAACCATAACCTTTATTTTATCAATAAAGGTTTTAAAAACATTACGTAGATTATCAAATAATGATAATCTAAAATATACTGTTTACACACGACCATTATATAATGGTTTACAATAGAAATATATTACATCGACATATGTTTCTTGAATGCAGTTTTTACGCAATATCATACAAACATGGACTCCAAATCTTGTCCTTATTTTAGTATGTAACAGCGGAAGCTCTTAGTATTCACCTGAGAATAAACATGCTTTAAACGTCAACAAAAATGTTGGTGAGTTATAGGTTTAACCTATATATATCAAATCGTAACAATAGACCACAAGATTTCATATTTCAATACACATCCCATACATAAAGATAAAAATCATTCATATGGTGAACACCTGGTAACCGACATTAACAAGATGCATATATAAGAATATCCCCATCATTCCGGGACACCCTTCGGATATTATATAAATTTTGAAGACTAAAGCATCCGGTACTTTGGATGGGGTTTGTTAGGCCCAATAGATCTATCTTTAGAATTCGCGTCAATTAGGGTGTCTGTTCCCTAATTCTTAGATTACCAGACTTAATTAAAAGGGGCATATTCGATTTCGATAATTCAACCATAGAATGTAGTTTCACGTACTTGTGTCTATTTTGTAAATCATTTATAAAACCTGCATGTATTCTCATCCCAAAAATATTAGATTTTAAAAGTGGGATAATAACTCACTTTCACAGATATTTCCTTCCTCGGAAATAAGACTTGGCCACGGATCGATTCACGAACCTATACAAATATGTACATATATATCAAAGTATGATCAAAATATAATTACAACCATTTTTATTATGTTTTAAAGATTTGAGTGTATTAAGTCAGCTGTCCTCGTTAGTAACCTACAACTAGTTGTCCACAGTTAAATGTACAGAAATAAATCGATATATATTATCTTGAATCAATCCAAGACCCAGTGTATACACGTCTCAGGCTAAATCATAACTCAAAGTATATATATTTTTGGAATCAACCTCAACCCTGTATAGCTAACTCCAACATTACTGCATATAAAGTGTGTATGGTTGTTCCAAATAATATATATACATGGGTCGATATGATATGTCAAAACATTTGCATACGTGTCTATGGTATCCCAAGATTACATAATATATTAGAATACATGTATAATACAATATAAATGATTTGTATAGATTTGTTAAACATTTCCCGTAGCTAAAAAGATCAAAAATATCCAATCTTGTTTTACCCATAACTTCTTCATTTTAAATCCGTTTTGAGTGAATCAAATTGCTATGGGTTCATATTGAACTCTTTTAAGAATCCAAAAAGAAAATGTATAGGTTTATAGTTGGAAATTTAATTTACATGTCAATTACTAAAGAGGTAGTCATTTCCGTCGAAAGAACGACATCTTGATGACCATTTTGAAAAACATACTTTCACTTTGAGTTTAACCAAGATTTTTGGATATAGTTTCATGTTCATATGAAAAATCATTTTCCCAGAAGAACAACTTTTAAATCAAAGTTTATCATAGTTTTTAATTATCCAAACCAAAACAGCCCCCGGTTTCACTACGACGGCGTATATCCGATTTTATGGTGTTCATCGTGTTTCCAGGTTTTAAATCATTAAGTTAGCATATCATATAGATATAGAACATGTTTTTAGTTAATTTTCAAAGTCAAATTAGAAGGATTAAATTTTGTTTGCGAACAAGTTTAGAATTAACTAAACTATGTTCTAGTGATTACAAGTTTAAACCTTCGAATAAGATAGCTTTATATGTATGAATCGAATGATGTTATGAACATCATTACTACCTCAAGTTTTCTGGATAAAACTACTGGAAATGAGAAAAAATAGATCTAGCTTCAAAGGATCCTTGGATGGCTTGAAAGTTCTTGAAGCAGAATCATGACACGAAAACAGTTCAAGTAAGATTTTCACTCGAAATAAGATTGTTATAGTTATAGAAATTGAATCAAAGTTTGAATATGAATATTACCTTGAATTAGAAAGATAAACTACTGTAAATAACAAAGGTTCCTTGATCTTAGATGATTACTTGGAATGGATTAGAAAGCTTGGAAGTAGACTTGCAAACTTGGAAGTATTCTTGATTTTTATTAAACTATACTTATGGAATTTATGAAGAACACTTAGAACTTGAAGATGGAACTTGAGAGAGATCAATTAGATAAAGAAAATTGAAGAATGAAAGTGTATGTAGGTGTTTTTGGTCATTGGTATATGCATATGATATAAAGGATATGTAATTTTGTTTTCATGTAAATAAGTCATGAATGATTACTAATATTTTTGTAATTTTATGAGATATTTCCTGCTAGTTGCCAAATGATGGTTCCCACATGTGTTAGGTGACTCATATGGGCTACTAAGAGCTGATCATTGGAGTGTATATACCAATAGTACATACATCTAAAAGCTGTGTATTGTACGAGTACGAATACGGCTGCATACGAGTAGAATTGTTGATGAAACTGAACGAGGATGTAATTGTAAGAATTTTTGTTAAGTAGAAGTACTTTGATATGTGTCTTGAAGTCTTTCAAAAGTGTAAGAATACATATCAAAACACAACATGTATATACATTCTAATGGAGTCTTAAGTCTTCGTTAGTCGTTATATGTAAGTGTTGTTTTGAAACCTTTAAGTTAACGATCTCAATTAATGTTGTTAACCCAATGTTTATTATATCAAATGAGATGTTAAATTATTATATTATCATGATATTATGATGTATTAATATCTCTTAATATGATATATACATTAAAATATCGTTACAACGATAATCGTTACATATAAGTCTCGTTTCGTAATTCTTGAGTTAGTAGTCTTGTTTTTACATATGTAGCTCATTGTTAACACACTTAATGATATATTTAAATATCATTTTATCATGTTAAATATAGTGTATCAATATCTTAATATGATACATATATATTTAGTAGACGTTATCATAACGATAATCGTTATATATATCATTTCGAGTTTCTTAACTTAGTAATCTCATTTCTTATGTATATCACACATTGTTAATATACTTAGTGAGATACTTACTCATCATAATCTCATGTCAACCATATATATATGTCTATATATACCACAACATGTAGTTTTTACAATTTTGTAACGTTCGTGAATAGCCGGTCAACTTGGGTGATCAATTGTCTATATGAAACTTATTTCATTTAATCAAGTCTTAACAAGTTTGATTGCTTAACACGTTGGAAACATTTAGTCATGTAAATATCAATTTCAATTAATATATATAAACATGGAAAAGTTCGGGTCAGTACAGTAGTTATTTTATATTTCTAGATTTTTAGGTTTTGCCGTAAAATCCCTTAAGTGCTTTTTCTTAGATTAAGATTTAGGAGCTTAAGAATTTTACGACGTCGCTTATCGCTTTAGTTTTAAATAAATTTTAGTGCCTAATTAAGTTATTGCCGTTTTGGATATAGAATTCATTTTAAGCTTTAATACCTTTAGACACAAATTTTAATATTTAGTTTTTAGACTTTTAAGTTTCGACGCTCAACTTTCTTATTATTGTTTTTCGACTTTTTATTTTTCGACGTTTGTTTTTAAACTCTTATTTTTCGAAGCACTTTTTCTTTCTTGTTTCTACGCTCTAGTTTTTAGGACATAGATTTTATCTTCAAAATTTTGACAAAAAATTATTTTAAGCGGTTAATAGTTGGATTTGTTAGTGGCGAGTTGTGGGCTTCCAATTTAAAGGGTCCTGGCTACCTGCTGCATCTATTGACTATTCGAAACGTGGGTAAAATCAGAAAAGTCTATTAATTTGATAACTTATATAATTTTTATCTTTATAACTAATAGGATATTCAGTGAATGCACCGAGCAAAACGTTCACCACATTTCATACGTTCACCACCTGTAACTCGATCAAGACATCTAGCCAATATTGTCGTCGTTGATTTTTCTTTAGAATCATCATCTAGTCGACCAAGTACACCAATTCAAATTTCCGATAATCTATTTTTTGAACCCGACCTCACAATTGAGAACCCGAAGAATATTCATGGACAATTCAGAGATCCCGAACCACTAATCATTCCTCCGGAACCACAAATCATACAACCAGATATTGTCGAGGAAGAAACCATTAAATCAGAATCCTCTAGTGATTCAGATTCAACAAATTCAATCATGGAAAATCAGGAACCTCTAAGTATGGAAGACCAAATGAGAGCTACAAGCACGGGCCAAGGTCATGCAATTACTCAACCAGATATTAATGCGCTAGATTATGAAATCAAAGGACAAATCCTACACATGGTAACTAATCAGTGCCAATTTAGTGGTACGCCGAAGGAAGATCCAAACGAATATCTTCGTACCTTTAATAGGATCTGTACTCTATTCAAAATCAGAGAAGTTGAGGATGAACAGATCTATCTCATGTTATTTCCCTGTACTTTAAAGGGAGAAGCCAAAGATTGGTTAGAATCGTTACCTGAAGGGGCGATTGACACACGAGATGTTTTAGTTGAAAATTTTCTTAAAAGATTCTTTCCAGCATCTAAAGCCGTAAGACTTCAAGGAGAAATTATTACGTTCACACAAAATCCAAATGAAACATTATATGAGGCGTGGACAAGATTCGGAAAGTTCTTAAGAGGATGTCCTCAACATGGTTTAGACACTTATCAAATAGTGCAAATATTCTATCAAGGATACGACGTTGCTACACGAAAAGACATTGACACGACAGCTGGTGGTTCCATTATGAAGAAAACTGCAACTGAGGCTCACAAAATTATTGATAACACAGCCTCCCACTCACATGAGTGGCACCAGGAAAAAGATATTCTTCGTTCATCTAAAGCGGCTAGACCGATTCTAGCCATGACTTTGATACCATTTCCGCAAAGTTAGATGCTTTCGAGAGACGGATGGAAAAGATGACTAAAGATATTCACACAATACGAATTAGTTGTGAGCAGTGTGGAGGACCACATTTGACAAAATATTGTCTCAGTATTGAACACACAATGGAACAAAGAGAGAATGTTTCATACATGAACCAAAGGCCTGGAAATAATTATCAGAATAATTATCAACCGCCAAGACCAAACTACAATCAAAATAAGAATTATAACCGAAATGTTCCATACAACAACTAACAAGGTGCTAGCAATCAATAAGTATCTAATAATACTTACAACCAACAAAGACCTATTTTTCCAAATGAACCACTACAAACCGATGATAAAAAGCCAAATTTAGAAGATATGATGTCAAAGCTAGTTGAATCTCAAACTCAATTTTTCACATCTCAGAAACAAACGAATGAACAAAATGCTCAAGCATTTAGAAATCAATAAGCTTCAATCCAAAATATGGAACAAGAAGTGAGTAACCTAGAAAGGTTAATTGGTGAAAGAAAACAGGGGAGTCTACCTAGCGATACAAATGCTAACCCCCAGAATGAAACAGCTAAAGCCATTACCACGAGAAGTGGTATTACACTTAAATCACTTGAAATGCCTGTAATTTCTGATGACTCTATTCCTACTACACAGGCACCACAACCTAGGTAAGATAAGGAATCAGAACCGGTAGTTGAAAAGGTTAATGAAGATAACACAGTTAAGGCGAAGCCTTATGTCAAACCATACCAACCACCGCTTCCTTACCCGAGTAAAATGAGAAAAGAAAGACTTGAAGCCGAGCAATCCAAATTCTTGGATATGTTTAAACAAATAAATGTAAATCTTCCTTTCATTGATGTGATTTCAGGAATGCCAAGATATGCTAAATTTCTGAAAGATCTAATCACGAATAGAAGAAAAATGGAAGAACTCTCGGCTGTTACAATGAATGCTAATTGTTCTGCAGTGCTGTTGAATAAGCTACCAGAAAAACTCTCTGATCCAGGAAGTTTCACAATTCCATATTTTCTGGGTAGTCTTAGTTCAATAGAAGCATTGGCAGACTTAGGTGCTAGTATAAATTTAATGCCTTATTCATTATACGCTAAACTAGATCTCGGAGAATTGAAACCAACACGAATAAGCATACAACTAGCCAACCGATCAGTAAAATATCCTAGAGGGATAATGGAGAACATACTAGTTAAAGTTGGTACTTTAGTATTTCCATTAGACTTTGTTATTCTGGACATGAAAGAAGATTCTTGAGTTCCTCTCGTATTAGGAAGACCATTCTTAAACACGGCCAAAGCAATAATAGATGTGTTTGGTAAGAAACTGACCCTAAGTATAGAGGACAAGAGTGTTACCTTTTCTGTTGATAGAGCCATGCAACAACCGCAATCTGCAGATGATACATGTTATTATGTTCAAACTAAAGATTCACAATAATAGATGTGTTTGGTAAGAAACTGACCCTAAGTATAGAGGACGAGAGTGTTACCTTTTCTGTTGATAGAGCCATGCAACAACCGCAATCTGCAGATGATACATGTTATTATGTTCAAACTATAGATTCACAAGCAGAATTATTACAAGAATTTTCAGAATTACAAGGAATAGGAGAATGTTCTTTAGGAGAAGGAACTGAACCAATTGATGAAGTTGAAATGTTAGCTACACTCATGGCTAATGAATATGAACCAACAATAGAAGAACTTCAAATGTTAAAAGAAGAAGACAGATATCGATACAAATTATCGATAGAAGAACCACCGATATTAGAGTTAAAGCCACTTCCAAACCATTTGGAATACGCTTATTTACATGGTGAATCTGAATTACCTGTAATAATCTCGTCTTCTCTTACGAAAAATGAAAAATCTCAACTCATTTCTGTGCTAAAAGCTCATAAACCAGCTATTGCATGGAAGATTCGTGACATTAAAGGTATAAGTCCTTCCTATTGCACACATAAAATCCTTATGGAAGAAGGTCATAAAACATATGTGCAACATCAACGAAGACTAAATCCTAATATGCAAGATGCTGTTAAGAAAGAAATTATTAAACTGCTCGATGCAGGTTTAATTTATCCAATATCTGATAGTCAATGGGTAAGCCCAGTTCAATGTGTACCTAAGAAGGGTGGCATGACTGTCATCACAAATGAAAAAGATGAGCTTATTCCTACTAGGACTGTAATAGGATGGCGTGTTTGTATTGATTATAGAAAATTAAATGACACCACCAGAAAAGATCACTTTCCCTCACCTTTCATTGATCAAATGTTGGAAAGGTTAGCCGAAAACAGTTACTAATGTTTTCTTGACGGTTTCTCTGGATACTTTCAAATTCCAATCGCACCCGAGGACCAAGAGAAAACCACGTTCACGTGCCCTTATGGTACTTTTGCTTACTAACGCATGCCATTTGGACTTTACAACGCCCCTGCAACTTTTCAAAGGTGCATGATGGCGATTTTTCATGACATGATAGAAGAATGCATGGAAGTTTTCATGGATGACTTTTCAGTCTTCGGTGATACTTTTGAAACATGTCTAATTAATCCTGAACGAATGCTTATTAGATACGAGCAATCAAATCTAGTACTTAATTGGTGTCATACCCCGTCCTAATCCATCTGGATGAAGTCACCAACATCTGGTCCCATTGCAATGATAGACTCCAAATAATGTCTTTAAAATGAGCAAATGCACAGCGGAAGGTTTCTTTCATACCTAAGAATAAACATGCTTTCAAGTGTCAACCAAAAGGTTGGTGAGTTCATAAGTTTATCATAAAACAATAAAATTCATCATTTTGATAGACCACAAGATTTAAATGCTGCATGGTACAAATGGGCCCGAATCCTATACCCACCTGTAATGTACATGCGATATCTTTTAAATACAGTACACCTTTCTCGTGTACAAAATCCTTTTTCATAAATCTTAGTAACCATACACATATCTCGTGCATAAAAACAAATACACATAACCTGTGTATAAAAATCATTTTCTCGATACATAAGATTCACATCAATTGGTGGCAATTATCATGTCCACATAATTCAATGGTGGCAATTATCATGTCCACATAATTCAATGGTAGAAATTATCATGTCCACATAATTCAATGGTGGCAATTATCATGTCCACATAATTAAATGGTGGCAATTATCATGTCCACATAATTCAATGGTGGTAATTATCATGTCCACATAATTCATTCGAGGAATGTTTTGCTTGTGTCTATCTCGTCAAACATTTATAAAAGCATTTCATGTATTCGCAGTTCGAAATATATTTCAAAAGCATTTAATAAAGCAGTTGTAAAAACAGCGCACGTATTCTCAATCCCAAAAATGTAAAGAGTAAAACTGAATCAAATAAACTCACAATACTGTATTTTGTAGTAAAAATACATATGACGGTATTGAACAACTGAACAATGCAGGGTTGGCCTTGGATTCTCGAACCTATATCATTTGTATATTATTAATATACATAATTGTAATCGAGTAAGTTTCTATATATTTAATTTATATATTTTATATCACTAATACTTATTATGACATATTAATAGTACCAATTTATTTTAAGGTTTATATATATTAAAAGAATATATATATATATATATATATATATATATATATATATATATATATATATATATATATATATATATTAATTGATATATTTTACATATAGTTTAGTTAATATCATTTAATAACAAAGATATAGTAATATGTAATATTAATATTATTATAATGTATAAAAATATCTATTCGTAATAATACTAACATGATAAGAATGTTAATACTAATGATAGTAATATTAATAACAATAACAGTGTTAATTTATTACTGATAAAGATAATATCTTTTCTAATTTTTTTTTGATAAAAATAATAGTTTTAATAAAAATGATAACTTTGATAATTTTTAATATAATGATACTTTACTTTGATAATATAATGATAATAATAATAACAGTGTTAATAATAATAAGTTTGATCATAACTTCGTGTTAAATTTATAACCTATATCTATAGTTCCTATAACCTAAGGTTATAACCATGTTCATAATAATAATAATAATAATAATAATAATAATAATAATAATAATAATAATAATAATAATAATAATAATAATAATAATAATAATAATAATAATAATAATAATAATAATAATAATAATAATCAAATAATAATAATAATAATAATTATAATAATAATAATAATAATATTAATAATGATAATAATAATAATAATAATAAAAATAATAATAATAATAATAATAATAAAAATAACAATAATAATTTACTAAAACTAACAACAATGTTAATAATATTAATATTTAATGATAATACTAATAATGATAATGTTAATAATATTTGTGATAACAATATTTATATTTTTAATCTCAGTATATAATAACAATAGTAATTACTTATAATAGCAATAACAATAACAATAATAATTGTAACAATAGTAATCATATTAATATTAATAATAATAATAATTAATAACAATAAGTAATAATAATAATAATAAGTAGATAAAGAACTACCTCAAAATATGGTTTTCTAAAAAGAAGTGTCTCAGACCGGAATCGAACCCGAGACCTCCCGCTTAAATGAACCAACACTTAACCATCCCACTGTCCTTGCTTTCTCTGATTAAAGCCACACCCATTTATACTTAACCCTTCCCTTCAAATCCCTTTTTCCTCATCTTCTTCATAAATTCAATCCATTCCCAATTCCATTTAATCTTAACAGAAGTTACAAACTTGATTTCGTGATTTAATAACCAACTTATAAACAATTATTTGAGATTATTTAAAAGGAAAGAAAGAAAGAAAAAAATAAAAAAAAAGAAAAGAAACAAAGCTGTGTCCAACGCTGTAAAAGAAATAAAATTTTTTTTATTGATTTTGATTTTTGAAACGTTTTACATAAAACTTACTACACGAAAAATATATTAAATCGTTCATAAAACCTTCGGAGATCATCAATTTAACTGGAACTAACCTCTAGATTACGAATTTGAATTTTTAAAGAACCGTTTGACTTTTTATTTTTGAACTTTGACTCCAAAATTAAAAATCAATACAATGAATTGGAACACAAAAACTTACAGATAGTCTAAGTTAATCTTTCCTAACATCTCTGCATTAATACTTTTAGAAAAATCATTCGAAATCGAGTAATTAATAAAATGACCAAGAACATGGGTGTTCGTGTGGTTTCAGTTTTTTTTTATTTTTGGTTTTAATTCAACATATTGAATTAATTACGATAGATAGTTAATAATGATAGTGAAGAAGGATTGGAATCACTGAACGAGTACTTGTTCGATTTATTTAGCACAAAAATTGGGTCGACAGTCTTCAGAATAAATAAAATAATAATAAAAAAAATAATTAAAAGGTGAAACAGATTGATAACGGATTTTGTATTTGTGCTGTGATTTGAAATCAATTAGTACCAATCTAATACAGTTAACTAATCCAGCAGACAAGTTAGCGAAATCAGATATTGATGGCTAATAATTCTGTATTATTATATATGATTAACATTAATAATTAATACATTCAAATATACTAATAACAATATTACTTTCAATAATAATAACAATATTAATAACAATTATAATGATAATTATTAACAATATTAATAATGATGTTAATAATAATAATAATAGTAATAATAATTTGTATTACATTTACAATACGTATAATAATTTAATGATTTTAGTAGTACTAACAGTTTTAATCATAATAATATTAGTAAAATGATAATATTACAAATGATAATGATATTAATAATACTAATTATATTAATAATAATAATAATAATAATAATAATAATAATAATAATAATAATAATAATAATAATGATAATAATATTGATATATATCAACTTTCATATTTGTGTGTTATATATTTAATATAATGATATTAAAATACTACAGTTGATATTAATATTGAAAGTGATAATAATATTACCTTAGTCACTATATTTTAATTTATCATTTAATTTAATATCTTAAGATTATTTATTATAACATATTATATAAGAGCATATACTGAATATTTAATATTTACACATGTGAATATGAATACATTAATAATGTTTATATATATATATATATATATATATATATATATATATATATATATATATATATATATATATATATATATATATATATATATATATAATTACTATATATTTATTTAATATATTATATTATTTCATAATGGGAATATATATTATAGATTTCAACACATAATATTTATATCTTTTATATATATATATATATATATATATATATATATATATATATATATATATATATATATATATATATATATATATATATATATATATATATATATATTACAATATATTAATAATTATTAATAGAAATCATATATAGGTTCATAATAATATATACGTATTTATAAAATGTTCGTGAATTGTAGGGAATAGTCAAAATGTTATCTGAAACCATGTAAACTTCAAAATTTTTGAGACTCAACATTACAGACTTTGCTTATTGTGTTGGAATCATATCAAGATTAAGTTTAAATTTGATCGAAAATTTTCGGGTCGTCACAGTACCTACCCGTTAAAGAAAGTTTCTCCCCGAAATTTGATCGAGGTTGTCATGACTAACAATAAAAGTGTTTTCATGACAAATATGAGTTGATAAATAGAGTTTTATCACCATTAAGTAATATGGATAAAATAATTCATTTAGGTGAAGAGTACGAGTGAAGCTATCATGAAAGAGTGAAATGAGTAAGTGTAGGTTTATCTTAACCGGTGACGTAGTCACGGCTGATTTTCGGAATTCAAGGGATTTTAAAGAAAATCTTTGAAATCTGAATAAGTTATGATTTCCTAGGGATTAAGAAAATTAAGATCTCTCTAATTAAATGCAGGAACCTGCCCTGATTTCCTTATTAGAAATTTTACTATAAATTAACTTCTTCAGTTCCATTACTTTTACCACTCCTATACTCAATTCCCAGATTCAAAAGATTGTGAAAATGCTTAATCCAGTTCTGATCCTTGTCCTTATCCTTACTATCGTAACAATCATTCTCCTTTTCCAACTACCACCGGAGGAATCTGTTTTCTTCTACTTCGCCCTTGGGGTTATAATGTTTTTAATTCTCCCGTGTCTTTATGTTGTAATAAACATTGATATACACGGTGTGTAATTTATGTGTTGTTATTGGGCTTTATATTCTCCCTTATATTTTGGAGCTCTTTGCCCTTTTTATTCTCTTCTTGACCTCTAGTAAAGCGAGTAATGGTCCATAATTCGTAAGTATGGAGTTTTGAATGAACTTAATGTTCTAAACAAGAAAGAACGAAATTGTACGATTTGATTTGTCAAGTTACCTGAATCACTGAGAATAGAACTATCAAGAATATACTTTCTTGATATGTTTGGAAATGTGGTAGAATGTAAGAGTCGTGTAACATGGCACATGATGACGGTATAGTCTGTGAATCATCATGTTTCATTAGAAACTCAGCATAACTTACTGTAATATAATCACGTTGATCAAGTGTCATTATATTATACTAACTCATGCTTCAGTTCCCAACACTACTTCAATAACATTTATATTTTAAGCTAGAATTTAGAAACTAAAATAGTTTCCTTTCTGATGTAACACTGATATCGTAAGAAGATAAATGATTTTGGATAAGAATAGTTATGAAATTATCCTCAGAAATATTGAGGATATTTATAATAGAGGATACGATAATATCTTAGAATTTTAGAATCAAATTGTGATGAAGAAATTCATTCACGATAATTTAGAGCGATTAAGGAGCAAAATATTCGCTAAAGATTTCATCAGAATCAGAATCAGAATCATCAGGATTCTTTATGTGCAAGTTTAGTCCTTGTGATTTGTCCACAACCTCCTTCATAATTTTGCATAATCCGCTTTTTAGTACTAAATTTTCTATTGAGCGTTTCCAACACTCCATTCTTTATCATCATACTTTTGACTGTTAAGGTCGTTTACAGTTTGCTGCTTCCTCAACATTCAGAGTATTAATTCGTAGACTGGGTGCTTATCAGAATTTCAGTATGAAGGATCATAATTCTAAGAGATAAATGTTATATGTATACATATAACTGTTGATGTAGATATGCTGCGAGATTTCAAAATACTGATTGCTAATTCCCGGTAGTTGATGTGGTAATTCTCGTTATAAGATGCGAATGAGTTATTGATAGGGTTTTAGTGAACAAATATAATGGTTCTTCAGAAAGACTTAAGCCAATGAATAATGGAGTTGCTGGTAAGTTCACTGTTAATGTGGTGAGATATAAACGGTTCCCCGGTAACGATGATGAAGGGGTAATTGTTATAATAAGGCTAATCTGAATGAAAAGTCAAAGGTGACTTGCTGGAGCTGTGAAAAAATTGGCTAATCTAAAAAGGGATTGCAAAGTTATTTTCGGTAATAACAACGCCAAAGGAGCTAGCACATATATGTGTTAAACGTTTACTCAGGTTCCGAGAGTTTTTCAGGTGTATAGCTATATGCATAAATCTTTTCTTCCGTAGATAAAGTGCGGTTGGTTCATCCTCTTGATTGAGGTGTTTTCAAGAATCATAAAAGATTTGAACGCAGATTGTAATCATCAAGATACAAACGAGGTTTAAGATGAAATCAAGTGGTAAACTTGAAGAATTGTTTAGTTTTATATGTTAGAATCAATATTTTAATTCATTTTAATTGTCCAATGTTGGCAGTCCACAGTTAGCAGTCCACAATTAGTAATTCAATAATTCATATATAGTTTAATATATAATATTCAAATTAATTAATACATGTCGTGACCCGTTATATACATGTCTCAGACTCGATCACAACTCAAGGTATATATATTATTTTAGAATCAATCTCAACCCTATATAGAGAACTCGATCATTACTGCATATAGAGTGTCTATGGTTATTCCAAATAATATATATAGATGCGTCGATATGATATGTCAAAACCTTGTATACGTGTCCCGATATTTAAAGTGCGTAAAATAAATAACAGAAATTAAATGACGTTAAATAAAATTGCGAGAATTAAAATTGCGATAAATAAAATGCGATAAATAAATTGCGATAAATAAAAGGTAATACGGAATTAACAGTTAGCTAGGATTTTGTTAGCGTGGATTCTTAACAAAATTTCTCATAGTTAATTTGTTTGTTTCTAACAAATTTTATTTTGTAAAATATTTTCTTCATTATGCCACTTGTTGGATTCTAATAGGTCAAAATCCAAATATGAAATTGATTGAAAATGGTTACTATGTGTTGACGGATACGTATATCGTTGGATGTAAGTAAGATAGTAAATGACTGTTGAATCAAATTGGAAGAATGTACAGTGTAACTTATTAATGTGAAATCTAAATATTCCTCGGGTATTACCTACCCGTTAAAATATTTTCACCATTGACCGTTTGTACGAAAGAATTTTTAATTACAATCTTTATGAAAATATACTTACATATATATTTTCTTCAGATGTAATCATAGATTTAATGAGTTAATATAACATTAATCTCATTTGATTTACCGTTAGAACTAGAATACATAATCTCTAAAACATTAGAGATTACATAATCGCCATGAAGAACGAAGATAATTGATGTAGAACGATACGTAGAACGATGATTATACTCGAGGTACAAAATGAGATGTTGAGGCATAGATTGTTGATGGTACGGGTGCTTTTACTGATTGTACTGTTGGTGCCGGTGATGTTGCCGAAGCTGGTATGTTTTGCACCATATTTTCCAAGGCTACAACTCAGGCGCGAAGCTCGTTGAGTTTTTCCATTATTCCGGGATGATTGTCGGTCGGAACGAGCGGATGAATAAGGTTTAGAAGTTTAGATAGAATATAATCGTGGTGAGATATTAGGGAAATGAGGGTGAAAATGGTGTTTCGGACTGGTTCGCCGGTAAGTGCTTCAGGTTCATCGCCAAGAGGTAAATTCGGTTGGTGAAAAGGATCGCCTTCTTCGCGTCTCCATTGATTAAGTCAACTATGAACCCATCAGATGAATTGGGGATGGCTGATTGGTTGATTCATTCTAGTGAAGCATGCTTTCGGAGCTCAGGTGTATATCCATATCGGAATAGCTTATCGGAATCCGAGGAATTCGAACTGGTTGAGGGATTCATCTCGTACGATCAGATGAAGGATTTTCGATAAGAAACAGATTATAGGATGTAGATTAGTACCCTGCAATACATAATTTACATATGCATATATAATACTAAAATCCCATAAGTTACGGAGGAATCTACGGAAGCTGTCAGGCAAAGGTAACAATAACAGATACGCTAAGATATGAATTTGTCTATACACTATTCATGCAATCAATGCAATAAGATATGTCTAGACTAAGAATGATAATCAAGTAATTTCCTAAGGATGATAAGCAGATGATTTCTGACTAGAAATGATAAGCAAAACTTTTGACATGCAGATACGGTCGAAGTCCAGACTCATTAATGCATCCTAACAACTACTAGTTAGATACACTAATGCAATACCTGGTTCGCTAAGACCACCGCTCTGATACCACATGTCATACCCTGTCCTAATCCATCTGGACGAAGTCACCAACATCTGGTCCCATTGCGATGATCGACTCCAAATAATGTCTTTAAAATGAGCAAATGCACAGCGGAAGGTTTCTTTCATACCTGAGAATAAACATGCTTTCAAGTGTCAACCAAAAGGTTGGTGAGTTCATAAGTTTATCATAAAACAATAAAATTCATCATTTTGATAGACCACAAGATTTAAATGCTGCATGGTACAAATGGGCCCGAATCCTATACCCACCTGTAATGTACATGCGTTATCTTTTAAATACAGTACACCTTTCTCGTGTACAAAATCCTTTTTCATAAATCTTAGTAACCGTACACATATCTCGTGCACAAAAACTAATACACATAACCTGTGATGACCCGGGAAATTCTGACCAAATTTAAACTTAATCTTTATATGATTTCGATACGATAAGCAAAGTATGTAATGTTGAGTCTAGAAAATTTTGAAACAATGTTCATATATTCAATTGACCTTCGACTGCTCTCGACGATTCACGAACAACTGATTATAAATAGATATGTAATATTATATATGTATATGTATATATATTATAAACTGAAATATATTATTAAAATGTTATACGGTTTAGTTGTTGAAATTATAAATATAAATAGTTTATGATTTAAAAATATAAATTGTTAAGTAATAAATATATACATAATATTTCAAATCATGTTAAAAACTTTGAACACAGTATTTAGAGATACTAGTTTTATTTTTCTCAGCGAACTTAATAATGAATAAATGAATATTAACAATGGTAGATTGATATATGTAATATATATATGGTTTCTATACATAATTATTATATGTATATAAAAATATATATAAATTGTACAAATATTAAATATTCAATATATATAATATATAGTTATTACATAATGTATAATACATAATACAAGTTACAATATAATGACTATAGTAATATTATTATTACTTTCATTATTAATATTAACATTAATATTGGAGTTGATACATGTAATATATTGTTATTATTATTATTATTATTTTTATCATTAATAAAATTATTACTATCATAATTATTATTATGATTATCATCAATCATTATTATTAATATTAGTATAATCATACTTTGTATTACCATGTCATTATTATAAATATCATTATTTTCTTTATTTACAGTATTATTATATTATTATTAATAATATTTATGTATTATTATTATTTATTTATAATAGAGTTATTATTATTAATATTAAATGTATTATTATTTATATTTATATATTTTATTGAAAAGTCTTCATTCATACAGATATAATCACGCGTAATTTTTTTTTTGTTTTCATCTGCTTTGGATTTCTTCTTGCTACTGACCCGTGAACTTATGTCGACCACTCCCAAAATTTATTTTGTTTCTTCGATTTCTATTATTTGGAAGGAATATATGTGACTAACTATCACTACATTGAAGAGAAAGAAAAATCCATTTGAAATTGAAGAACACAAATATTTTTTTTCCTCTGTACGCTCGTTTCATTTTTTTTTCCTGATTCAATTTCGAACCATATAGCAAAATGCATAAATGCCATCATGTTAGGATTATTCCATTCAAACTATCTGTGAAATATGAAATCCAAATTCTTCAAAACAAGATCGAATTTACGAGTCAATGTTTTTGAAAAATAAAGTCAAACTTTTGTTCTTGATTGAATTCGAAAATTCTATTATGAGTTAAGTTAAATTGACTTTCCCATTAGTTTCTAGGATTGATTTGCAAAGTATTTCGTGTTTTAATCCTTGACAGATACGTACTCAAAAGCTTAATCAAAAATTTTTTTTATTTAAAAGCTGCGACAGCAGCATCATTTTTTTGTAATTTTTTTTCTTTTTCTTTTGTTTACAATTAACGAACACTTGTATTGATTATTATTACTATTATGAAGAATCTATATGTGCTGATTAGTTGCTTTGATTATTGATTTGGTCGATGTGTTTGGAAAAAGAAGAAGTTGAAGAAGAGGCAGCGGGGTATACGGTTTTTATGTTTATTTTTGGGGTACAAATCAGAAGCAGCATAAGCAGTGAGATGGTTAAGGGGTGTGCGGTTGAGCGGGTGATCATGGGTTCGAGTCTCGTTTGGGATGTTTTATTTTTAGTCAAGCTTTGAGGTAGTTCTTGTTCTTTTTAAGAATAATAATTAAAATTATTATTATTATTATTAAAATTATTATTATTATTATTATTATTATTATTATTATTATTATTATTATTATTATTATTATTATTATTATTATTATTATTATTATTATTATTATTATTATTATTATTGTTATTATTATTATTATTATTATTATTATTATTATTATTATTATTATTATTATTATTATTATTATTATGTTATTAATACTACTAATTATCATTATTGTTATTGTTATTGTTATTATTAATAGTATTATTATTATTGTTAGTATTATTGTTAAATATTATATATAATATTATTGTTATGAGTAGCTTTTAATGAATCACTACTAAAATTATTAATATTAGTAACAAAATGGTTATGTTTGTAATTACTAATAATATCAACAATGTTACTGTTATCATTAATACTAGAAGTATCATTGGTTTTTAATCTATAATTTATTAAAACTAGTAATATCATTATTTTTAACATTATAAGTATTATTAAAATTATCATATTATATAAAATTTGTATTATTATTATTATATTTAAATTTAATAGTATTGTTACCCGTATCTTAATATTCTCATTAAATCAACTAACAAATGATATTCATATAACAATATATTTAATACACATAATTAAACTATAGTAAGATCTTATATTTTTTTAAAATAAATAACATAATTATATAATAAAAGATAATATGATAAAGATTATAGAAAATAGTTGTAAGTATACGAATACATGTAAAAGTTATGTTTTTAAGTACAAATTAATGTTATAAGAAACTATAGTCGTTATCATAGAAATTTAACACGAAGTTTGATTATGATTAGGATTATTATTATTGTTATTATAAAAACAATATCTGTTATTTTTTACAAATATTAGTATTAACATCATTTTTGTAATTATTAGTTTTATTATTATTATTATTAACATAAGTATCAATTTTAACAATATCGTTATTATTATTAATATTATCGATATTAAGAAAATTATTGCTATTAGTAAATCATTATTACCAAAACTATCATTTTTTTTATATAACCATTTTGTACTTAAAATATACTTAATACATATATTATAATTATATTAATAGTTTAAATACCTACATATCAAACATAATAATAATATTTATATAAATACTTATATATAACAAACTAATGATATTTTTATATAATATTAACCATACATATATAGATATATTAATATAACTATATATATAGATATTAAATATTTTGAATATATACACAAACTAAATAAGGATAATATATAATTTAAGATAATATATAAACTTGATCGATTACGATTATAAATTTTAATTTATATACAAATGATATAGGTTCGTGAATCCGAGACCAACCCTGCATTGTTCAATGTCGTCATATGTATTTTACTACAAAATACAGTACTGTGAGTTTCATTTGCTCCCTTATTAATTGCTTTTGCAATATATATTTTTGGGACTGAGAATACATGCGCTTTTATAAATGATTTACAAAATAGACATAAGTACGTGAAACTACATTCTATGGTTGAATTATCGAAATCGAATATGCCCCTTTTTATTAAGTCTGGTAATCTAAGAATTAGGGAACAGACACCCTAATTGACGCGAATCCTAAAGATAGATCTATTGGGCCTAACAAACCCCATCTAAAGTATCGAATGCTTTAGTACTTCGAAATTTATATCATGTCTGAAGGAGGATCCCGGAATGATGGGGATATTCTTATATGCATCTTGTTAATGTCGGTTACCAGGTGTTCAATCCATATGAATGATTATTTTTGTCTCTATGCATGGGACGTATACTTATGAGAAATGAAATTCTTGTGGTCTATTAAAATGATGGAAATGATTATTTATGTTAAACTAATGAACTCACCAACCTTTTGGTTGACACTTTAAAGCATGTTTATTCTCAGGTATGAAAGAAATCTTCCGCTGTGCATTTGCTCATCCTAAAGATATTACTTGGAATTATTCATGACATATTTCAAAAGACGTTGCATTCGAGTCGTTGAGTTCATCAAGATTATTATTAAGTCAATTATAGTTAGATAAATTATAAAATGGTATGCATGCCGTCAATTTTCGATGTAATGAAAAATGATCTTTTCAAAAACGAATGCAATGTTTGTAAAATGTATCATATAGAGGTTAAGTACCTCGCGATGTAACCAACTGTTGTGAATCATTTATAATCGATATGGACTTCGTCCGGATGGATTAGGACGGGTCTCTACAGTTGGTATCAGAGCGGTGGTCTTAGCGAACCAGGTCTGCATTAGTGTGTATAACTAATAAGTCATTAGGATGCATTAGTGAGTCTGGACTTCGACCGTGTTTACATGTCAAGAATTTTGCTTATCATTTTTGTCGGAAATCATCAGATTATCATCCTTAGGAAATTATCTGCTTATCATTCTTAGTCTAGACACATCTTACTGCAATGATTGCATGAATAGTGTATAGACAAAATCCATATCTTAGCGTATCTGTCACTGTGGACCTTATCTGACACGTTTCCTTAATTTTCTCCGTAATTCACGGGATCTTTGGAAGTATGTATAGATATTCTATATATAATTAGAAAATCATTCGATATTTGAAAATCATTTCATATCAAAACCCTTTAACTGATCGTGAGAGATGGATCCTACACCTAGCTTAGATTCCATTAGTTCCGGAAGCGATTTCGAGATATATTGAAGTAGACTCGGAAGTCAATGAACCAGAAGTGCCTCAACCATTTAGTTATTTTTCTTTCTGGAGGAGATAGGGGTGGGTCCGAGACTTACTCACTCGATGGAGAAATGAAGAAGGCGAGCCCTACCGCAAACCAAACTTACCTCCTAACATCGGAGAAAACGATGTACTCACCGGTGAACCTATGCGCAACACTGTATTCACCCTTCTTGCTAAAGTTTTCCACCTCGAAGGTCGCGTTACTGCAATCTCAGAAAATATTCAACCTCTACTTCTGAATACCAATCGAAGGGGAATATTAGAAGAATTTAGGGAACTTTGAATTGATAATCAAGATCTATCGAATCAGATGAATGGATGGATATATATGATAGAGGGTAGGGTAGAAAACCTGACAAGAATGGTGCGTGATCTACAAGCTATACTTACTACACCAACATCATCACCAACCTCAGCACCAACAACACTTGTAGCACCGATAGCTGAAATGTCCCATTCTTATTGATTAAAAACGTTCCATATTAATTGATTTCGTTGCGAGGTTTTGACCTCTATATGAGACATTTTTCAAAGACTGCATTCAAATTTAAAACAAACTATAACATTTATTTCATAAATAAAGGTTTAAAAAGCTTTACGTAGATTATCAAATAATGATAATCTAAAATATCCTGTTTACACACGACCATTTCATAATGGTTTACAATACAAATATGTTACATCGAAATCAGTTTCTTGAATGCAGTTTTTACACAATATCATACAAACATGGACTCCAAATCTTATCCTTATTTTAGTATGCAACAGCGGAAGCTCTTAGTATTCACCTGAGAATAAACATGCTTTAAACGTCAACAAAAATGTTGGTGAGTTATAGGTTTAACCTATATATATGAAATCGTAACAATAGACCACAAGATTTCATATTTCAATACACATCCCATACATAGAGATAAAAATCATTCATATGGTGAACACCTGGTAACCGACATTAACAAGATGCATAAATAAGAATATCCCCATCATTCTGGGACACCCTTCGGATATGATATAAATTTCGATGTACTAAAGCATCCGGTACTTTGGATGGGGTTTGTTAGGCACAATAGATCTATCTTTAGGATTCGCGTCAATTAGGGTGTCTGTTCCCTAATTCTTAGATTACCAGACTTAATAAAAAGGGGCATATTCGATTTCGATAATTCAACCATAGAATGTAGTTTCACGTACTTGTGTCTATTTCGTAAATCATTTATAAAACCTGCATGTATTCTCATCCCAAAAATATTAGATTTTAAAAGTGGGACTATAACTCACTTTCACAGATTTTTTACTTCGTCGGGAAGTAAGACTTGGCCACTGGTTGATTCACGAACCTATAATAATATATACATATATATCAAAGTATGTTCAAAATATATTTACAACACTTTTAATATATTTTGATGTTTTAAGTTTATTAAGTCAGCTGTCCTTGTTAGTAACCTACAACTAGTTGTCCACAGTTAGATGTACAGAAATAAATCGATAAATATTATCTTGAATCAATCCACGACCCAGTGTATACGTATCTCAGTATTGATCACAACTCAAACTATATATATTTTGGAATCAACCTCAACCCTGTATAGCTAACTTCAACATTCACATATAGAGTGTCTATGGTTGTTCTGAAATATATATAGATGTGTCGACATGATAGGTCGAAACATTGTATACGTGTCTATGGTATCTCAATATTACATAATATACAATACAAGTTGATTAAGTTATGGTTGGAATAGATTTGTTACCAATTTTCACGTAGCTAATATGAGAAAAATTATCCAATCCTGTTTTACCCATAACTTCTTCATTTTAAATCCGTTTTGAGTGAATCAAATTGCTATGATTTCATATTGAACTCTATTTTATGAATCTAAATAGAAAAAGTATAGGTTTATAGTCAGAAAAATAAGTTACAAGTCATTTTTGTAAAGGTAGTCATTTCAGTCGAAAGAACGACGTCTAGATGACCATTTTAGAAAACATACTTCCACTTTGAGTTTAACCACAATTTTTAGATATAGTTTCATGTTCATAATAAAAATCATTTTCCCAGAATAACAACTTTTAAATCAAAGTTTATCATAGTTTTTAATTAACTAACCCAAAACAGCCCGCGGTGTTACTACGACGGCGTAAATCCGGTTTTACGGTGTTTTTCGTGTTTCCAGGTTTTAAATCATTAAGTTAGCATATCATATAGATATAGAACATGTGTTTAGTTGATTTTAAAAGTCAAGTTAGAAGGATTAACTTTTATTTGCGAACAAGTTTAGAATTAACTAAACTGTGTTCTAGTGATTACAAGTTTAAACCTTCGAATAAGATAGCTTTATATGTATGAATAGAATGATGTTATGAACATCATTACTACCACAAGTTCCTTAGATAAACCTACTGGAAATGAGAAAAATAGATCTAGCTTCAAAGGATCCTTGGATGGCTTGAAAGTTCTTGAAGCAGAATCATGACACGAAAACAATTTCAAGTAAGATTTCCACTCGAAATAAGATTGTTATAGTTATAGAAATTGAATTAAAGTTTGAATATGATTATTACCTTGTATTAGAAAGATAACCTACTGTAAGTAACAAAGGTTTCTTGATCTTGGATGATTACTTGGAATGGATTTAGAAAACTTGGAAGTAAACTTGCAATCTTGGAAGTATTCTTGATTTTATGAAACTAGAACTTTTGGAATTTATGAAGAACACTTAGAACTTGAAGATAGAACTTGAGAGAGATCAATTAGATGAAGAAAATTGAAGAATGAAAGTGTTTGTAGGTGTTTTTGGTCGTTGGTGTATGGATTAGATATAAAGGATATGTAATTTTGTTTTCATGTAAATAAGTCATGAATGATTACTCATATTTTTGTAATTTTATGAGATATTTTATGCTAGTTGCCAAATGATGGTTCCCACATGTGTTAGGTGACTCACATGGGCTACTAAGAGCTGATCATTGGAGTGTATATACCAATAGTACATACATCTAAAAGCTGTGTATTGTACGAGTACGAATATGGGTGCATACGAGTAGAATTGTTGATGAAACTGAACGAGGATGTAATTGTAAGCATTTTTGTTAAGTAGAAGTATTTTGATAAGTGTATTAAAGTCTTTCAAAAGTGTATGAATACATATTAAAACACTACATGTATATACATTTTAACTGAGTCGTTAAGTCATCGTTAGTCGTTACATGTAAATGTTGTTTTGAAACCTTTAGGTTAACGATCTTGTTGAATGTTGTTAACCCATTATTTATTATAACAAATGAGATGTTAAATTATTATATTATCATGATATTATGATATATAATATATCTTAGTATGATATATATACAGTTAAATGTCGTTACAACGATAATCGTTACATATATGTCTCGTTTCGAAATCATTAAGTTAGTAGTCTTCTTTTTACATATGTATTTCATTGTTAATACAGTTAATAATATATTTACTTATCATTTAATATAATTAACCAAGTGTATCAATATCTTAATATGATTCATATGTACCTAGTAAGACGTTGTTATAACGATAATCGTTATATATATCGTTTTCGAGTTTCTTAAATTAATAGTCTCATTTTTATGTATATAACTCATTGTTAAAATACCTAATGAGATACATACTTATAATAAAATCATGTTAACTATATATATAACCATATATATGTCATCGTATAGTTTTTACAAGTTTTAACGTTCGTGAATCACCGGTCAACTTGGGTGGTCAATTGTCTATATGAAACCTATTTCAATTAATCAAGTCTTAACAAGTTTGTGAAAGGACCCGTTCATATACATTATAAACGATTCACAATAGTTGATTACATTGCGAGGTATTTGACCTCTATATGATACATTTTACAAACATTGCATTCGTTTTTAAAAGACAAATTTTCTTTACATCAAAAATTGACAGGCATGCATACCATTTCATAATATCCACTATCAAACTATAAATTGATTTAATAATAATCTTTGATGAAGTCAATGACTCGAATGCAACGTTCTTCGAAATATGCTATGAAAGACTCCAAGTAATATTTTAAAATGAGCAAATGCACAGCGGAAGATTTCTTTAACACCTGAGAATAAACATGCTTTAAAGTGTCAACCAAAAGGTTGGTGAGTTCATTAGTTTATCATAATCATTTATTTCCATCATTTTAATAGACCACAAGAATTTCATTTTCAGTTCTCATAAATATACGTCCCATGCATAGAGACAAAAATAATCATTCATACGGTGAACACCTGGTAACCGACATTAACTAGATACATACAAGAATATCCCCTATCATTCCGGGATCCTCCTTCGGACATGATATAAATTTCGAAGTACTAAAGCATCCGGTACTTTGGATGGGGTTTGTTAGGCCCAATAGATCTATCTTTAGGATTCGCGTCAATTAGGGTGTCTGTTTCCTAATTCTTAGATTACCAGACTTTAATAAAAATGGGGCATATTCGATTTCGATAATTCAACCATAGAATGTAGTTTCAATTACTTGTGTCTATTTCATCAAACATTTATAAAAGCGCATGTATTCTCAGTCCCAAAAATATAAAGGGTAAAAAGGCAAATGAAACTCACCATACTGTATTTCGTAGTAAAAATACATATAACGTCATTGAACAAGGTTGGCCTCGGATTCACGAACCTAAATTAATTATATATATTTATTTGTTGGTCAATATTTGTCTAACAAATTAGGTCAAGTCATAGTGTACCACAATCCTAATGCTCGAGACTAATATGCAAAAGTCAACAAAAGTAAATTTGACTCAAAATAATTTCCAAAAATCTATACATGATTAATATATAGTTTAAATATCGTCGTTTTATATTTTTAAATATTTTTAAAAGATTTATTAGAGTAAATAATATAATTTATTTATTAATAAATAAAATTTTATATTAAATTTATATAATAAAATATACTTTTATATATATTAAGTAATAAAATTTATATGGTTCATTTAATATCATAAAGATAATATGATATGTATTATTAAAGTAAGTTATTACACGTAGTAAAATATGTTTGTATCACATATTTATTTGATAAAATAATATCTATAATGATAGTAAGTAAAAGTTGTATTATTTTGTAATAATAATTATTATTATAAAAATATCAGTATTTATAATTACTAAGATGACATTATGATAAAATGATAATTCTAATTATGATAACTTTTATATTTATGATAATTTTTAATATTATCTTTAAAATAATAATTTTATTTAAAATAATAATAATAATATTTTATAGTAACAATGACATTTCTATTAAAATGATAATTTTTGTTAAAATGATAGTTTTAATACTAACGATATACTTTTAATAATAATAGTAATGATAAAAATAATAAGAACGATAATTTTATCTAAATCAATATCTTATAATATTTTAATTTCATCACGATACTCTTACTCATTATTTCCTAATCGTTTCGTTTAATAGCTTTTAATCGTCTTTTATATCGTGTTCATAATAATGATAATAATAGTAATCAAAATAATTAGGTGTTACAAATATTTGTTTTAATTACACTAATATTAATAATGATAGTTACTATAACTTTATTAACGATAATACTAATAATTATCTTGATGATAATATAGTAATAAAAAAATAACAATAACCATTTTTAAATAATGATATATATATTAATAATGATAATAATAATAATAATAATAATAACTTTAACGATAATAACGATAGTAATAAAAAAAATAACAATTTTTAATGATAAATCCCTTTTATTGATAAAGATAATAATAATGATAATAATAAGATAAAACTAGAACGACGATAAAAACGACGATAATAATAATCATTTTTAATAAAAATATCGAAAATTCAATTGATTATAACTTCTAGTCCGTTCATCGAAACCATTCGATATCTAAAGGAAAAGTTCTTAATTTTTCGCTAGCTTTCCAAGGACATGCATATCTTATACCTTATCTCAACCGCAAGTGTAATTAATTCAAGATTCAACCTAACCTGTCTAAGGGCAATATCAAAAGTACAAGCATGCATAATCCTAAATACTCGAGCACTAGTCAGGGATACACTATTAGTATGTAAAAGTTAAATTATGAGTACTCACGTATCAATATTGAGATTCAATATTGCAGGAAAGGTACGTAGACGCAACGGAAATGATAAACACTATATTGACCTCATGAGCATACCCATGAACCATACTCAATCACCTCCATAGCTATAACCCATAATTTCGTTAATCCTATCTTACTCAAAAAACAATTTCGAAATCACTCGGACAGCACTCCGTCGTAATATTTTATGTATACTAATAATATCTTGAAATAATACGGAGTAAATATATATATGTAAATCGATTGAGAGAGTTTAGAAAAAAATATTTTTAAGTTTCTATGAAATAATGAAACCTATTGAATTCTATTTATAATAGATTTTTGAATTATTAAAGTGAATTATTAAAGTGTGAATTATTAAAGTGAATTATTAAAGTATGAATTATTAAAGTGAATTATTAAAGTATAAATTATTAAAGTGAATTATTAAAGTATGAATTATTAAAGTGAATTATTAAAGTTAAAGTAAAGTAAAAATAAAGTAAATGTAAAGTTTAAGTATAGTAAAAGTATAAAACTATGTACGTATAATACGCGTATAAATATATATAATATTAATTTAAATCGTTATATATATTTAATAAAATAAAATATAAATATCGTTATCTTTATCATACTAGTTAAGTAATGAGTTATCAAAAGTGGTTCTAGATATTTATAAAAGTTATATACATTTTAATAATAAAGTTCTTTTTAAACTGAAAACGTTTTTGTACGTTTGAAACTAAATAGATCAATCGAGTCTTTATGAGATTCAATCTTCCACTATCCTTTGTCTAGTTCTCAATGATTGACAATTTGTTCTTATTTATAAATCACTTTACCATTTTTCGAATATTGTTAAAATGGAAAGATTTCTCAAATTAACATGGGCCTTTCAACAGAGACTTGTAATCATAATTCAATATATCTGATAATTCAATCATTTGATCTTATCTTCTAATTCCATTGATAAACATTTTGAAACAGATACAATCATATAAAGTATTTAATCTAATATTTTGTTTACGTTTCAAGTTATAATATATATACACATATACATATATAATCATATTCGTTTAATGGTTCGTGAATCGTTGGAACTTGGTCGAGGTTGAATGAATGTATGAACATAGTTTAAAATTCTTGAAATTTAACTTAACAAATATTGCTTATCGTGTCGGAAACATATAAAGATTAAAGTTTAAATTTGGTTGGAAATTTCCCGGTTGTCACAGTACCTACCCGTTAAAGAAATTTTGTCCCGAAATTTGAGTGGAAAGGTCGTGAATGATAATAAGTATGTTTTCATGATGCATACGGGCTGAAAATTAGAGTTTTATCATCAGCGAATAATTTGGATAAACAATCCATTTATATGAAGAGTACGAATGAAGCTAACATAGAAGAGTGAAATGAGTAAGTGTAGATTCATCTTATCATTTGACGTAGATATGATTGATTCCCAGATTTCAAGGGATTTGAAGAAAATCTTCTTAATAAGATTTGACTCTCCGGTAATCAAGGGAATTAGGATCCGCTTTAAATGCGATCGTCCATTTTAATTGTTCTGTCGGAGATTTTCTTATAAATTCACCTCCTTCGTTTCCTTACAACTCACACCTTCTGTTGATGTATTTTATGCAAGTCCCTAGACATCTACCCACGTCCTTTGCAGGTACAACAGTTTACAGGCCACCATGATTGCTCGTTATTATCCTATCCGTGTTTGTATGTGGTTACAGGAACTGTAGGAACGAGATTTAGATGTTTGACTATGTTAGACTTAGTCAGACGTACGAGTGAAGCCTCACTAGTACGGCTGACAGGCTCATACACACGGTTGATGCTGAGCTAAGTCACAATTACAACCTAAATGAGAAAACACGAGTGAGTGATCACCAGTACGGCTGATGAAGCCAACTCGTACGTGTGATGAATGAATCGTATGGGTGAGTCAACAGCAAGGGTATATAAAGTCTTATGTTCTTCATTTTAGGTTAAGCCTCTCATTTGTTACACACACTCAGATCTAGTGATCTCCTCCGATTCTCTCTCAGTCCAAATCACCCAGGTGGTGAATAATAGCTCTAGATGTTGATCTAATCACACTTGATTTGGTTGTGGTTTGATTAAATTAATCAAAAAAAAAAAATTAACCTATTCACTAGAGGGTTTGATTCACTTATTTCGCCATTGTGTGAGTTAAATCTGTTAATTTCTAAGTTCCTAGTCATGTTTCATCACCTTCTATTCTTTCTCCCTCAACTCATATTTTAAAGTGTTCATCAATATGCTCCATCCAGTTCTGATTCTCGATATACTTCTAACTTTCATATCGATCTTTCTTCTTTTTCATCTACCACCGAAAGAATCTATTTACTTCTACTATACTCTTGGGTTTATAGTGTTTCTAGTTCTCCCGTGTATTTATATTGCTATATGCATCGATATATATGGTTTATAATTTATGGTTTGTCGTTGGGCTTTATATGTTCCCTTATATTTCAAAGTCTCTGCTTCTGTCTTCTATAATCATTATCATTCACAGTTAATGCTCTCTTTTATTTGCTTCAATTTATACCCCAATTTCTATTTCGGAGTTTTGTCCTTTCGTTTCTTCTTCTTGCGATTAAGCACCGCTTGTAATAGTCCAGAATTCACAGATATGAATTTCGGAATGAACATTGTTAATGTTCTAGGAAGAAAATTGTGATGGCACGATCTTGACTTGTCAAATTACTAGAATACCTTGAAAAAGGCCGAATCATCAAGAAATATTTTCTTGATATTTTAGAGGTTAAATAGAATACAAGAGTCATATAACATGGCACATGATGATGTTATGATCTGTGAATTATCACGTTCCATTTAGAAACTCAGCATGACTTACTGTAATATAATCACATTGATCAAGTGTCATTATATTATACTAATTCATGCTTCAGTTCCCAACATTACTTCAAAATATTCCTATTTTAAACTTGAATGTTTCAGAATTTAGAAACTAAAATAGTTTCTTTTATGATGTAATACAGATAGCGCGAAGAGGTAAATGATTTCAAATAAGAAAAATTAAGAAAATATCTTCAGAAATATGGAGGATATTTATAATGAAAGATATGATGATATTTTAGAATTTATAATATCAGAGGATGATGAAGAATATTGTCCGCAGGGGTTTAGAGTCAGGAGCAAGGTATTCGTTAATGACTTCAGCAGGTACTGAATCATTTGGATCCTTTGAAGTCAGGTCCAGTCTTTGTAATTTGTCCACAGCCTCCTTCCTACTTTGCTCAATTCGTTTTCCAGTTCCAAAACTTCTCTTTTTCTGCGCTTTGCCAGCACATTTCATCATTATCATCCAGCTTTTACCATTTAAAGTCGTTTATAGTTTTTGCTGCTTCATCAGCATTTTTTTTTCCATTTTCGGAGAACCAATTCGTAGTTCGGAGTGTTTTTCAGAAACTTCACATTCAAATTAAGTCCAGAAGATAGACGTTATATATACACATATAACTGTTAGCGTATACATCCTGCGAGATTTCAAAATACTGATTGCTAATTCCCAATGATTCGTATGGCAATTCTCATTACAAGATGCGAATGAGTAAATGATGGGGTTTCAATGAATAATTATAATGACTTTTTGGAGAGGCTAAAGTCAAAGGGTAATGAAGTTGTTGGTACATCTGCTAATAATGTGGTGGAATGTAAAAGGTTCCCTGGTAACGATGGTGTATATCTCAAGGTTATAATAAGGTTAGTCTGACTAAAAAGTCGAAGTTGACTTGCTGGAGCTGTGACAAAACTGGCTACTTTGAATAGGGGTCGCAAAGTTATTTTTGCTAATAAATGCCAAAGAATCTGACGCGGATACGTTGTTTAAACTTTTACTTTGGTTTCAAGAGTTTTTCGGGTACATAACTGTGGGTAACATGTGGTTGGATCATCATCTCGATTGCTCATCATTCGAAGTGTCTTCAGAAATTTTCGAAGGGTTTGAACACAGATTGTAATCGTTAACATACATTTGATGTTCTAACACAGTTTTGAAGTCAAAATATAGCTTGTGAAAGATGTAAGGATCTAAGAGTGATGATTTTGGTCATATCTCAAGTTGAATTTTGAGATTTCAAAATCAGAATATGTAATTAAATTTTGAATGAGTATGGTTGTTTTGATTTCTATAAAAGAATGTATATTGTTGTGAAAGTAGGGAGTATAATGGATGATTTGCTGAATCAGATTCAAAGAATGTAACATATTAATTGTGAATTTATATATCTCTCGGGTATTACCTACCCGTTAAAAAAAATTTCACAATTAATATTTTGTACAAAAGAATTTTATTACAGTCTTTATGAAAATATATATATGTATATTTTCTTCAGATGTAACATAGATTTAACGAGTTAATGTTAAATTAAACTCATTTAATTTACGGTTGAAACTAGAATCGAATAATCCCTAAAAGCTTTAAAAAGTACATAACTTTTACGCAGTATTTCTTTAATGACATTGAAATTATGAATCAATACTTCATTATTTGTTGATGTATGATGTTTGGTTCGTGGAATTCTTGTGAATTTCGCAAAGTACGAATGATGTTATCTGAAAAGTTTCGGGTACATCGATGATGAAAGTGTAAAATCAAATATATACTTGATTTATTATGAATTGGAATTTGTTGAATTGCGACAGAGATTGTAGTTAACGCTGGTTAAGTTGCGGCCGAAGGACGTACATTATTGCATATTTGTAATATGAATTAACCGAGTAGTTAAGATTCACACACAATAGCTTAGCACGGAAAGATTTATTTCAAAATATATATATATATATATATATATATATATATATATATATATATATATATATATATATATATATATATATATATATATATATATATATATATATATATATATATATATAATATACATATAATTTCTTCAGAGAGAATGAGTTAATTCTTCATAACTCGTTGATACAATATACACGCTATTGATTCGTAATGATGTCCACAGTGATTCTTGAACTGACAGAGTTTGTGATGTTATCGGTGTTGTTGATTCGGATGTAGACTGTACTGACGATGCTGGTAACGCTGACGGTACTGTTAATGCTATTGGTAAAGCAAGTTTAGCTTGTTAATCATACACCATTTTTGTCAGGGTTTCTACTCTTCCTTCTATCATTTTGGTTCGTTTAACTGATTTATGGTTAAGGCTAGATTAGATAATCTCTAAGACTTTAGAGATTACATAATCGCCGCGGAATGTTTCTCCAATGAAGTTATGAATTAATACTTCGTCAGTTATTGTTGTTGGTACTCCTTAGTATCTATGGTGCGTATGACGTTGATGCTCGTAGGACAGATTGTGAAGTTGAGGATTACGACGCGGTTGTGGTTGGAGGTGGTAATGGTACTGTTGGCGTTGATGATGGTGGTACTGGTTATGCTGCTGATGCTGCTGCTGGTGTTTGTAATCTCTGCACCATATTCTCCAAAGCCACTACCCGAGCGCGAAGCTCGTTGACTTCTTCTATTACACCGGGGTGATTGTCGGTTCGGACGAGCGGATAAATAAAATCTAAAATTTGATGTAATATATAATCGTGATGAGATACTCTGGAAATGAGCGAGAAAATGGTGTTTCGGACAGGTTCGCCGGTAAGTGCTTCAGGTTCTTCGTCAAGAGGGCAATGTGGTGGATGGAAGGGATCACCTTCTTCTTGTCTCCAATGATTGAGGAGGCTACGAACCCATCCCCAATTCATCCAGAATAGGTGATGACTGATTGGTTGATCTATTCCGGTCACACTGCTTTCGGAGCTTGAATGAGATTCCATTTCTGAATCTGAGTGACTTGAACTGATGACCAATTCCATTTCGTACGATTGGATAAAGAATTTTTTTTTTCTATATGAAATGATTTTGGCTAACGGATGGTATTCTAATTACATAGAATATATATATATATATATATATATATATATATATATATATATATATATATATATATATATATATATATATATATATATATATATATATATATATATATATATATATATAGATCAAAAGATTTCGTAGATTACAGAGGACTTTGCGGGATATGTCAGGCAAAGTTTAAAGTAACAGATACGATAAGATATGATTTAGCAGATATGCTAAGATATGAATTTTTGTCTATACACTATTCTTGCAATCAATGCAGCAAGACGTGTCTTAGACTAAAAATGATAAGCAGGTAATTTCCCGAGGATGATAAGTAGTTAATTTTCGACACAAAATGATAAGCAAAACTTTTGACATGCAGACACGGTCGAAGTCCAGACTCACTAATGCATCCTATCGACTTATCAGTTAGACACACTAATGCAGACCTGGTTCGCTAAGACCACCGCTCTGATACCAACTGAAAGGACCCGTTCATATACATTATAAACGATTCACAATAGTTGATTACATTGTGAGGTATTTGACCTCTATATGATACATTTTACAAAACATTGCATTCGTTTTTAAAAGACAAATTTTCTTTACATCGAAAATTGACAGGTATGCATACCATTTCATAATATCCACTATCCAACTATAAATTGATTTAATAATAATCTTTGATGAAGTCAATGACTCGAATGCAACGTTCTTCGAAATATGCTATGAAAGACTCCAAGTAATATCTTTAAAATGAGCAAATGCACAGCGGAAGATTTCTTTAACACCTAAGAATAAACATGCTTTAAAGTGTCAACCAAAAGGTTGGTGAGTTCATTAGTTTATCATAATCATTTATTTCCATCATTTTAATAGACCACAAGAATTTCATTTTCAGTTCTCATAAATATACGTCCCATGCATAGAGACAAAAATAATCATTCGTACGGTGAACACCTGGTAACCGACATTAACTAGATACATACAAGAATATCCCCTATCATTCCGAGATCCTCCTTCAGACATGATATAAATTTCGAAGTACTAAAGCATCCGGTACTTTGGATGGGGTTTGTTAGGCCCAATAGATCTATCTTTAGGATTCGCGTCAATTAGGGTGTCTGTTCCCTAATTCTTAGATTACCAGACTTTAATAAAAAGGGGGCATATTCGATTTCGATAATTCAACCATAGAATATAGTTTCAATTACTTGTGTCTATTTCGTCAAACATTTATAAAAGCGCATGTATTCTCAGTCCCAAAAATATAAAGGGTAAAAAGGCAAATGAAACTCACCATACTGTATTTCGTAGTAAAAATACATATAACGTCATTGAATAAGTGCAAGGTTGGCCTCGGATTCACGAACCTAAATTAATTATATATATTTATTTGTTGGTCAATATTTGTCTAACAAATTAGGTCAAGTCATAGTGTACCACAATCCTAATGCTCGAGACTAATATGCAAAAGTCAACAAAAGTAAATTTGACTCAAAATAATTTCCAAAAATCTATACATGATTAATATATAGTTTAAATATCGTCATTTTATATTTTTAAATATTTTTAAAAGATTTATTAGAGTAAATAATATAATTTATTTATTAATAAATAAAATTTTATATTAAATTTATATAATAAAATATACTTTTATATATATTAAGTAATAAAATTTATATGGTTCATTTAATATCATAAAGATAATATGATATGTATTATTAAAGTAAGTTATTACACGTAGTAAAATATGTTTGTATCACATATTTATTTGATAAAATAATATCTATAATGATAGTAAGTAAAAGTTGTATTATTTTGTAATAATAATTATTATTATAAAAATATCAATATTTATAATTACTAAGATGACATTATGATAAAATGATAATTCTAATTATGATAACTTTAATATTTACGATAATTTTTAATATTATCTTTAAAATAATAATTTTATTTAAAATAATAATAATAATGATATTTTATAGTAACAATGACATTTCTATTAAAATGATAATTTTTGTTAAAATGATAGTTTTAATACTAACGATATACTTTTAATAATAATAGTAATGATAAAAATAATAAGAAAGATAATTTTATCTAAATCAATATCTTATAATATTTTAATTTCATCATGATACTCTTACTCATTATTTCCTAATCGTTTCATTTAATAGCTTTTAATCGTCTTTTATATCGTATTTATAATAATGATAATAATAGTAATCAAAATAATTAGGTGTTACAAATATTTGTTTTAATTACACTAATATTAATAATGATAGTTACTATAACTTTATTAACGATAATACTAATAATTATCTTAATGATAATATAGTAATAAAAAAAAACAATAACAATAACCATTTTTAAATAATGATATATATATATATATATATTAATAATGATAATAATAATAATAATAATAATAATAACTTTAACGATAATAACGATAGTAATAAAAAAAAATAACAATTTTTAATGATAAATCCCTTTTATTGATAAAGATAATAATAATGATAATAATAAGATAAAACTAGAACGACGATAAAAACGACGATAATAATAATCATTTTTAATAAAAATATCGAAAATTCAATTGATTATAACTTCTAGTCCGTTCATCGAAACCATTCGATATCTAAAGGAAAAGTTCTTAATTTTTCGCTAGCTTTTCAAGGACATGCATATCTTATACCTTATCTCAACCGCAAGTGTAACTAATTCAAGATTCAACCTAACCTGTCTAAGGGCAATATCAAAAGTACAAGCATGCATAATCCTAAATACTCGAGCACTAGTCAGGGATACACTATTAGTATGTAAAAGTTAAATTATGAGTACTCACGTATCAATATCGAGATTCAATATTGCAGGAAAGGTACGTAGACGCAACGGAAATGATAAACACTATATTGACCTCACGAGCATACCCATGAACCATACTCAATCACCTTCATAGTTATAACCCATAATTTCCTTAATCCTATCTTACTCAAAAAACAATTTCGAAATCACTCGGACAGCACTCCGTCGTAATATTTTATGTATACTAATAATATCTTGAAATAATACGGAGTAAATATATATATGTAAATCGATTGAGAGAGTTTAGAGAAAAATATTTTTAAGTTTCTATGAAATAATGAAACCTACTGAATTCTATTTATAATAAATTTTTGAATTATTAAAGTGAATTATTAAAGTGTGAATTATTAAAGTGAATTATTAAAGTATGAATTATTAAAGTGAATTATTAAAGTATAAATTATTAAAGTGAATTATTAAAGTATGAATTATTAAAGTATGAATTATTAAAGTGAATTATTAAAGTTAAAGTAAAGTAAAAATAAAGTAAAGGTAAAGTTTAAGTATAGTAAAAGTATAAAACTATGTACGTATAATACGCGTATAAATATATATAATATTAATTTAAATCGTTATATATATTTAATAAAATAAAATATAAATATCGTTATCTTTATCATACTAGTTAAGTAATGAGTTATCAAAAGTGGTTCTAGATATTTATAAAAGTTATATACATTTTAATAATAAAGTTCTTTTTAAACTGAAAACGTTTTTGTACGTTTGAAACTAAATAGATCAATCGAGTCTTTATGAGATTCAATCTTCCACTATCCTTTGTCTAGTTCTCAATGATTGACAATTTGTTCTTATTTATAAATCACTTTACCATTTTTCGAATATTGTTAAAATGGAAAGATTTCTCAAATTAACGTGGGCCTTTCAACAGAGACTTGTAATCATAATTCAATATATCTGATAATTCAATCATTTGATCTTATCTTCTAATTCCATTGATAAACATTTTGAAATAGATACAATCATATAAAGTATTTAATCTAATATTTTGTTTACGTTTCAAGTTATAATATATATACACATATACATATATAATCATATTCGTTTAATGGTTCGTGAATCGTTGGAACTTGGTCGAGGTTGAATGAATGTATGAACATAGTTTAAAATTCTTGAAATTTAACTTAACAAATATTGCTTATCGTGTCGGAAACATATAAAGATTAAAGTTTAAATTTGGTTGGAAATTTCCGGGTTGTCACAGTTTGATTGCTTAACATGTTGGAAACACTTAATCATGTAAATAACAATTTCATTTAATATATATATAAACATGGAAAAAGTTCGGGTCACTACAGTACCTACCCGTTAAATAAATTTTGTCCCAAAATTTTAAGAAGTTGGAGGTGTTGAAGTATCTTCTGGAAATAAATGCGGGTATTTCTTCTTCATCTGATCTTCACGCTCCCAGGTGAACTCGGGTCCTCTACGAGTATTCCATCGAACCTTAATAATCAGTATCTTGTTTTGTTTACGTCTCTTAACCTCACGATCCATTATTTCGACGGGTTCTTCAATGAATTGAAGTTTTTCATTGATTTGGATTTCGTCCAATAGAATAGTGAGATCTTCTTTAGCAAAACATTTCTTCAAATTTGAGACGTGGAAAGTGTTTATGTACAGCCGCGAGTTGTTGAGGTAGCTCCAGTTGGTAAGCTACTGGTCCGACACGATCTATAATCTTGAATGGTCCAATGTACCTTGGATTTAGTTTCCCCCGTTTACCAAATCGAACAATGCCTTTCCAAGGTGAAACCTTAAGCATGACCATTTCTCCAATTTCAAACTCTATATCTTTTCTTTTACTGTCCGCGTAGCTCTTTTGTCGACTCTGGGCGGTTTTCAATCTTTGTTGAATTTGGATGATTTTCTCGGTAGTTTCTTGTATTATCTCCGGACCCGTAATCTGTCTATCCCCCACTTCACTCCAACAAATCGGAGACCTGCACTTTCTACCATAAAGTGCTTCAAACGGCGCCATCTCAATGCTTGAATGGTAGCTGTTGTTGTAGGAAAATTCTGCTAACGGTAGATGTCGATCCCAACTGTTTCCGAAATCAATAACACAAGCTCGTAGCATGTCTTCAAGCGTTTGTATCGTCCTTTCGCTCTGCCCATTAGTTTGTGGATGATAGGCAGTACTCATGTCTAGACGAGTTCCCAATGCTTGCTGTAATGTCTGCCAGAATCTTGAAATAAATCTGCCATCCCTATCAGAGATAATAGAGATTGGTATTCCATGTCTGGAGACGACTTCCTTTAAATACAGTCTTGCTAACTTCTCCATCTTGTCATCTTCTCTTATTGGCAAGAAGTGTGCTGACTTGGTGAGACGATCAACTATTACCCAAATAGTATCATAATCACTTGCAGTCCTTGGCAATTTAGTAATGAAATCCATGGTAATGTTTTCCCATTTCCATTCCGGGATTTCAGGTTGTTGTAGTAGACCTGATGGTTTCTGATGTTCAGCTTTGACCTTAGAACACGTCAAACATTCTCCTACATATTTAGCAATATCGGCTTTCATACCTGGCCACCAAAAATGTTTCTTAAGATCCTTGTACATCTTCCCCGTTCCAGGATGTATTGAGTATCTGGTTTTATGAGTTTCTCTAAGTACCATTTCTCTCATATCTCCAAATTTTGGTACCCAAATTCTTTCAGTCCTATACCGGGTTCCGTCTTCCCGAATATTAAGATGCTTCTCCGATCCTTTGGGTATTTCATCCTTTAAATTTCCCTCTTTTAAAACTCCTTGTTGCGCCTCCTTTATTTGAGTTGTAAGGTTAGTGTGAATCATTATATTCATAGATTTTACTCGAATGGGTTCTCTGTCCTTTCTGTTCAAGGCGTCGGCTACCACATTTGCCTTCCCCGGGTGGTAACGAATCTCAAAGTCGTAATCATTCAACAATTCAATCCACCTACGCTGCCTAATATTCAGTTTTTTCTGATTAAATATGTGTTGAAGACTTTTGTGGTCGGTATATATAATACATTTGACCCCATATAAGTAGTGCCTCCAAGTCTTTAATGCAAAAACAACCGCGCCTAATTCCAAATCATGCGTCATATAATTTTGCTCATGAATCTTCAATTGTCTAGACGCATAAGCAATCACCTTCGTCCGTTGCATTAATACACAACCGAGACCTTGCTTTGATGCGTCACAATAAATCACAAAATCATCATTCCCTTCAGGCAATGACAATATAGGTGCCGTAGTTAGCTTTTTCTTCAATAATTGAAATGCCTTCTCTTGTTCATCCTTCCATTCAAATTTCTTCCCTTTATGCTTTAATGCAGTCAAGGGTTTTGCTATTTTGGAGAAATCTTGGTTGAATCTTCTGTAGTAACCAGCCAATCCTAAAAATTGACGTATATGCTTCGGAGTTTTTGGGGTTTCCCACTTTTCAACGGTTTCGATCTTTGCCTGGTCCACATGGATACCTTCTTTGTTCACTATGTGACCGAGGAATTGAACTTCTTCCAACCAAAATGCACACTTTGAAAACTTAGCGTACAGTTTTTCTTTCCTCAATACTTCTAGCACTTTTCTCAAATGTTCTTCGTGCTCTTGATCATTCTTTGAGTAAATAAGTATGTCATCGATGAAAACAATGACAAACTTGTCAAGATATGGCCCACACACTCGGTTCATAAGGTCCATGAACACAGCTGGTGCGTTAGTCAATCCAAATGGTATAACCATAAACTCGTAATGACCATAACGCGTCCTAAAAGCAGTTTTTGGAATATCATCCTCCTTTACTCTCATTTGATGATATCCAGAACGTAAATCGATCTTCGAATAAACCGACGAGCCTTGTAGTTGATCAAATAAGTCGTCAATTCTCGGCAGTGGATAACGGTTTTTGATGGTAAGTTTGTTCAACTCTCTGTAGTCAATACACAACCTAAATGTACCATCCTTCTTCTTGACAAACAAAACAGGAGCTCCCCATGGTGATGTGCTTGGTCGAATGAAACCACATTCTAATAGTTCTTACAGTTGGCTTTGTAGTTCTTTCATCTCGCTGGGTGCGAGTCTATAAGGAGCACGAGCTATTGGTGCAGCTCCTAGTACAAGATCTATTTGAAATTCAACAGATTGATGTGGAGGTAATCCCGGTAATTCTTTCGGAAATACATCGGGAAATTCTTTTGCGATGGGAACATCATTGATGCTCTTTTCTTCAGTTTATACTTTCTCGACGTGTGCTAGAACAGCATAGCAACCTTTTCTTATTAGTTTTTGTGCCTTCAAATTACTAATAAGATGTAGCTTTGTGTTGCCCTTTTCTCCGTACACCATTAAGAGTTCTCCTTCTTCTCGTACAATGCGAATTGCATTTTTATAACATACGATCTCTGCTTTCACCTTATTCAGCCAGTCATGCCAACTATTACATCAAAACTCCCTAATTCTACTGGTATCAAATCAATCTTAAATATTTCGCTACCCAGTTTAATTTCTCGATTCCGGCATATATTATCTGCTGAAATTAATTTACCGTTTGCTAATTCGAGTAAAAATTTACTATCCAACGTCGTCAATGGACAACTTAATTTAGCACAAAAATCTCTACTCATATAGCTTCTATCCGCACCCGAATCAAATAAAACGTAAGCAGATTTATGGTCAATAAGAAACGTACCCGTAACAAGCTCCGGGTCTTCCTGTGCCTCTGCCGCATTAATATTGAAAACTCTTCCGCGGCCTTGTCCATTCGTGTTCTCCTGGTTCGGGCAATTTCTAATAATGTGGCCCGGTTTTCCACATTTATAATAAACTACATTGGCATAACTTGCTCCGACACTACTTGCTCTGCCATTACTCGTTCTGACACCATTTATTCCTTTCGTTCTGTTAACCCCTGGTCCGTAGACCTCACACTTCGCCGCGCTATGACCATTTCTTTTACACTTGTTGAAAAATTTGGTGCAGAACCCCGAGTGATACTTTTCACACCTTTGGCATAGCTGCTTCTGATTGTTATTGTTGTTGCGGTTGTTATTGTTATTGGGATGATTGTTGTAGTTGCTGTTGTTGTTTTTGTTGTTGTTGTTGTTGTTGTTGTTGTTGGGCCGTTTGTTGTAGTTGCAATTGATGTTGCGATTGTTGGGATAATTGTTGCGATTATTATTGTAATTGCTGTTGTTGTTGTATTGGTGATTCTTATCACCGTTTTCCTCCCACTTTCTTTTGACTTGCTTCACATTGGCCTCTTTAGCCGTCTGTTCTTTAATTCTTTCCTCAATCTGGTTCACTAGTTTGTGAGCCATTCTACAAGCCTGTTGTATGGAGGCGGGCTCGTGTGAACTTATATCTTCTTGGATTCTTTCCGGTAATCCTTTCACAAACGCGTCGATGTTCTCTTCCTCATCTTCGAACGCTCCCGGACACAATAGGCACAATTCTATGAATCATCTTTCGTATGTGGTAATATCAAATCCTTGGGTTCGTAACCCTCTAAGTTCTGTCTTGAGCTTATTGACCTCAGTTCTGGGACGGTACTTCTCGTTCATCAAGTGCTTGAATGCTGACCATGGTAGTGCGTACGCATCATCTTGTCCCACTTGCTCTAGATAGGTATTTCACCATGTTAACGCAGAACCTGTGAATGTATGCGTAGCGTACTTCACTTTGTCCTCTTCAGTACAATTACTTATGGCAAACACCGATTCGACCTTCTCGGTCCACCGTTTCAATCCGATCGGTCCTTCGGTTCCATCAAATTCCAAAGGTTTGCAGGCAGTGAATTCTTTGTAGGTGCATCCTACACGATTTCCTGTACTGCTAGATCCAAGGTTATTGTTGGTATGTAGCGCAGCCTGTACTGCGGCTATGTTTGAAGCTAGAAAAGTACGGAATTCCTCTTCATTCATATTCACGGTGTGTCGAGTAGTCGGTGCCATTTCCTTCAAAATAGTCAAATGGAACAAGTTAATCATACAGAATATTAAGAGTAGTTAATAGTATTTCGTAGCATAATATGAACTCATTTATAAAAGCTTTTTCTTCATATTAGCGTTTTATAAGTTTAAATTCGGGTAGTAACTACCCGTTAAGTTCATACTTAGTGGCTAATATACAATTCAACTACTACAATTCTATATGAAAAACTGATTATAATAATATTTCACGTTCAAAGAATTCACTGCGAAAAACTGATTACAATACCGCTTATTTTACATAAAGCATGAAATATAGCACACAATAACTTTGATACAAGATAGTTGTGAAGATAATTCTAGCTAGTACACAAGTCGTTCAGCAAAGGCAATAAAGACACGTAATTCATACGTCCAGAAACAAGTCATGCATTCTGGTTTTACTAGGACTACTTCCCATCCTTGGTCTTGTGGAACATAACCGTTATGGCCGTTGATAAGACAGCGTGTTGTAACGTCGTCAAAGGGATGAGGGTTACGTAATGACCAACAGTCTCGTAATAACCTAAAAACCTCATTTCTTACCCCAATTACCGACTCCGTCACTTGTGGGAATGTTTTGTTTAATAGCTGTAGCCCGATGTTCTTTTTCTCACTTTGGTGAGAAGCGAACATTACTAACCCGCAAGCATAGCATGCTTCTTTATGTTGCATGTTAGCCGCTTTTTCTAAATCATGAAGTCCTATATTCGGATACATTGAGTCAAAATAATTTCTTAACCCATTGCGTAAAATAGCATTTGGGTTCCCCGCAATATATGCGTCAAAGTAAACACATCGTAACTTATGGGTTTCCCAATGTGATATCCCCCATCTTTCAAATGAAAGTCTCTTATAAACCAAGACATTCTTTAAACGTTCTTCGAATGTCTTACAAACTGATCTCGCCTTAAATAGTTGTGCCGAGGAATTCTGACCGACTCTAGACAAGATTTCATCAATCATGTCCCCGGGTAGGTCTCTTAAAATATTGGGTTGTCTATCCATTTTGTGTTTTTATACTGTAAAATAGACAAGAGTTAGATTCATAAAAAAAATACTTATTAATACAAGCAATTTTTACATATATCATAAAGCATAAGCACACTATATTACATATATTACACCACACGAATACAACTATCTTATTCCGACTCGCTCGTTTCTTCTTCTTCGGTTTTGGTTCGTTTTGCCAAGTTTCTAGGGATATATGATGTTCCCCTAATACGAGCTGTCATTTTCCACAACGGTTTAGAAAAACTTGGTGGTTTAGAGGTTCCCGGGTCATTGTTACAACTTAAGGGCTTCGGGAGTTGACGATACATATAAAGTTCATCGGGGTTGGAATTAGATTTCTCTATTTTTATGCCCTTTCCCTTATTATTTTCTTTTGCCTTTTTAAATTCAGTTGGGGTAATTTCTATAATATCATCGGAATTCTCGTCGGAATCCGATTCATTGGAGAATTGGTAATCCTCCCAATATTTTGCTTCCTTGGCGGAAACACCATTGACCATAATTAACCTTGGTCGGTTGGTTGAGGATTTTCTTTTACTTAACCGTTTTATTATTTCCCCCACCGGTTCTATTTCCTCCTCCAGTTCCTCCTCTTCCGGTTCTGATTCTTCTTCCGGTTCTGATTCTTCTTCCGGTTCTTCTTCGGGAAGTTGTGAATCAGTCCAATATATATTCAACTCTTCGTTATTATTAGGTGAGTCGGATTTGTGTTAGAGGTAGACATCTATCACACAATATCAAACATGTTAAGAGATTAATATATCACATAATATATACATGTTAATAATATATAGTTTCCAACAAAAATGTTAAGCAATCATTTTTAAAGAAAACACGGTCGAAGTCCAGACTCACTAATGCATCCTAACAAACTCGATAAGACACACTAATGTAAATTTTCTGGTTCTCTAAGACCAACACTCGGATACCAACTGAAATGTCCCGTTCTTATTGATTAAAAACATTCCTTATTAATTGATTTCGTTGCGAGGTTTTGACCACTATATGAGACGTTTTTCAAAGACTGCATTCATTTTTAAAACAAACCATAACCTTTATTTCATAAATAAAGGTTTAAAAAGCTTTACGTAGATTATCAAATAATGATAATCTAAAATATCCTGTTTACACACGACCATTTCATAATGGTTTACAATACAAATATGTTACATCGAAATCAGTTTCTTGAATGCAGTTTTTACACAATATGATACAAACATGGACTCCAAATCTTGTCCTTATTTTAGTATGCAACAGCGGAAGCTCTTAGTATTCACCTGAGAATAAACATGCTTTAAACGTCAACAAAAATGTTGGTGAGTTATAGGTTTAACTTATATATATCAAATCGTAACAATAGACCACAAGATTTCATATTTCAATACACATCCCATACATAGAGATAAAAATCATTCATATGGTGAACACCTGGTAACCGACATTAACAAGATGCATATATAAGAATATCCCCATCATTCCGGGACACCCTTCGGATATGATATAAATTTCGAAGTACTAAAGCATCCAGTACTTTGGAGGGGGTTTGTTAGGCCCAATAGATCTATCTTTAGGATTCGCGTCAATTAGGGTGTCTGTTCCCTAATTCTTAGATTACCAGACTTAATAAAAAGGGGCATATTCGATTTCGATAATTCAACCATAGAATGTAGTTTCACGTACTTGTGTCTATTTTGTAAATCATTTATAAAACCTGCATGTATTCTCATCCCAAAAATATTAGATTTTAAAAGTGGGACTATAACTCACTTTCACAGATTTTTTACTTCGTCGGGAAGTAAGACTTGGCCACTGATTGATTCACGAACCTATAACAATATATACATATATATCAAAGTATGTTCAAAATATATTTACAACACTTTTAATATATTTTGATGTTTTAAGTTTATTAAGTCAGATGTCCTTGTTAGTAACCTACAACTAGTTGTCCACAGTTAGATGTACAGAAATAAATCGATAAATATTATCTTGAATCAATCCACGACCCAGTGTATACGTATCTCAGTATTGATCACAACTCAAACTATATATATTTTGGAATCAACCTCAACCCTGTATAGCTAACTCCAACATTCACATATAGAGTGTCTTTGGTTGTTCCGAAATATATATAGATGTGTCGACATGATAGGTCGAAACATTGTATACGTGTCTATGGTATCTCAAGATTACATAATATACAATACAAGTTGATTAAGTTATGGTTGGAATAGATTTGTTACCAATTTTCACGTAGCTAAAATGAGAAAAATTATCCAATCTTGTTTTACCCATAACTTCTTCATTTTAAATCCGTTTTGAGTGAATCAAATTGCTATGGTTTCATATTGAACTCTATTTTATGAATATAAACATAAAAAGTATAGGTTTATAGTCGGAAAAATAAGTTACAAGTCGTTTTTGTAAAGGTAGTCATTTTAGTCGAAAGAACGACGTCTAGATGACCATTTTAGAAAACATACTTCCACTTTGAGTTTAACCATAATTTTTGGATATAGTTTCATGTTAATAATAAAAGTCATTTTCCCAGAATAACAACTTTTAAATCAAAGTTTATCATAGTTTTTAATTAACTAACCCAAAACAGCCAGCGGTGTTACTACGACGGCGTAAATCCGGTTTTACGGTGTTTTTCGTGTTTCCAGGTTTTAAATCATTAAGTTAGCATATCATATAGATATAGAACATGTGTTTAGTTGATTTTAAAAGTCAAGTTAGAAGGATTAACTTTTATTTGCGAACAAGTTTAGAATTAACTAAACTATGTTCTAGTGATTAAAAGTTTAAACCTTCGAATAAGATAGCTTTATATGTATGAATAGAATGATGTTATGAACATCATTACTACCTCAAGTTCCTTGGATAATCATACTAGAAATAAGAAAAATAGATCTAGCTTTAAAGGATCCTTGGATGGCTTGAAAGTTCTTGAAGCAGAATCATGACACGAAAACAATTTCAAGTAAGATTTCCACTCGAAATAAGATTGTTATAGTTATAGAAATTGAATTAAAGTTTGAATATGATTATTACCTTGTATTAGAAATATAACCTACTGTAAGTAACAAAGGTTTCTTGATCTTGGATGATTACTTGGAATGGATTTAGAAAACTTGGAAGTAAACTTGCAATCTTGGAAGTATTCTTGATTTTATGAAACTAGAACTTTTGGAATTTATGAAGAACACTTAGAACTTGAAGATAGAACTTTAGAGAGATCAATTAGATGAAGAAAATTGAAGAATTAAAGTGTTTGTAGGTGTTTTTGGTCGTTGGTGTATGGATTAGATATAAAGGATATGTAATTTTGTTTTCATGTAAATAAGTCATGAATGATTACTCATATTTTTGTAATTTTATGAGATATTTTATGCTAGTTTCCAAATGATGGTTCCCACATGGGCTGCTAAGAGCTGATCATTGGAGTGTATATACCAATAGTACATACATTTAAAAGCTGTGTATTGTACGAGTACGAATACGGGTGCATACGAGTAGAATTGTTGATGAAACTGAACGAGGATGTAATTGTAAGAATTTTTGTTAAGTAGAAGTATTTTGATAAGTGTCTTGAAGTCTTTAAAAGTGTATGAATACATATTAAAACACTACATGTATATACATTTTAACTGAGTCGTTAAGTCATCGTTAGTCGTTACATGTAAATGTTGTTTTGAAACCTTTAGGTTAACGATCTTGTTGAATGTTGTTAACCCATTATTTATTATAATAAATGAGATGTTAAATTGTTATATTATCATGATATTATGATATATAATATATCTTAGTATGATATATATACAGTTAAATGTCGTTACAACGATAATCGTTACATATATGTCTCGTTTCGAAATCATTAAGTTAGTAGTCTTATTTTTACATATGTATTTCATTGTTAATACACTTAATAATATATTTACTTATCATTTAACATAATTAACCAAGTGTATCAATATCTTAATATGATTCATATGTACCTAGTAAGACGTTGTTATAACGATAATCGTTATATATATATATATATTGTTTTCGAGTTTCTTAAATTAATAGTCTCATTTTTATGTATATAACTCATTGTTAAAATACCTAATGAGATACATACTTATAATAAAATCATGTTAACTATATATATAACCATATATATGTCATCGTATAGTTTTTACAAGTTTTAACGTTCGTGTATCACCGGTCAACTTGGGTGGTCAATTGTCTATATGAAACCTATTTCAATTAATCAAGTCTTAACAAGTTTGATTGCTTAACATGTTGGAAACACTTAATCATGTAAATAACAATTTCATTTAATATATATATAAACATGGAAAAGTTCGGGTCACTACAATAGCAACAGTACCACCATCAGCAGCACCAACAGCATAACCAGTACCAGTACCAACAACAACAACATCATCACACGTCTCAACCTCGCAATCTATACCTCAAGTATAATCATCGTTCTACGAATCGTTCTACATAAACTATCTTCATCCTTCGTGATGTTTATGTAATCTCTAATGTTTTAGAGATTATGTACTCTAGTTCTAGCCATAAATCTGATGAGTTTAATATCATATTAACTCATTAAATCCACAATTTACATCTGAAGAAAATATATATGTATATATGTTTTCATAAAAAATTATAATTAAAAATTCTTTTGTACAAACTGTTAATGGTGAAAATATTTTAACGGGTAGGTAATACCCGAGGAATATTTAGATTTCGCATTAATAAGTTACACTGTATATTCTTCAAATCTGATTCAACAGTCTTTTAATATCCTACTTACATCCACAGATATACGTATCCGTTCATCACAGAATAACCATTTTCACTCAATTTCATATTTAGATTTTGACCTATCAGAATCCGGCAAGTGGTATAATGAAGAAAACATTGGACAAAATAAAATTTGTTAGAAACAAACAAATTAACTATGAGAAATTTTGTTAAGAATTCACGCTAACAAAATCCTAACTAACTGTTCCTAGCTAACTGATTACATTTTATTTATCGCAGTTTATTTATCGCAATTTAATTATTGCAATTTTATTTATCGTCATTTAATTTCTGTATTTATTTTACGCACTTTAAATATCGGAACACGTATACAAGGTTTTGACATATCATATCGACGCATATATATATATACTATTTGGAATAACCATAGACACTCTATATGCAGTAATGATCGAGTTCTCTATACAGGGTTGAGGTTGATTCTACAATAATATATATACTTTGAGTTGTGATCGAGTCTGAGACATGTACACGGGTCACGATACATATTAATTAATTCGAATATATATATATATATATATATATATATATATATATATATATATATATATATATATATATATATATATATATATATATATATATATATATATATATATATATATATATATGAATTATTGAATTGTTAACTGTGGACTATCGACTGTGGACTAATAATGTTGGACAATTAAAATGAATTAAAATATTAATTATAAAATATGAAACTAAATAATTCTTCAAGTTTGCCACTTAATTTCATCCTAAACTTCAAATTATATCTTGACAATTATGATCTGTGTTCAAACTTTTCATGATACTTGAAAACACATCAATCGAGAGGATAAACCAACCGCACTTCATCTACGGAAGAAAAGATCGATGCATATAATTATGCACCTGAAAACATTCGGAACCTGAGTAAACGTTTAACACGCAGTTGTGCTAATTCCTTAGTGTTATTATTACCCAAAATAACTTGATTATCCCTTTTCAATGTAGCGAATTTTGTCACAGCTCCAACAAGACAACTTTGACTTTTTGTTCTAAACAACCTTATTATAACCTTGATATATATGCATGTTCTTTTATTGTTACCAAGGAACCTTTCATATTCTACCATATTACTAGTAGACGTACCAGCAACCTCGTTGCTTCTTGGTTTAAATCTCTCCGATAAATCATTATATTTATTCATTGAAACCTTATCATATACTCATCCGCATCTTGTAACGAGAACTGCCATACCAATTATCGGGAGTCAGCAATCAATACTTTAAAAACGCACAGCATATCTACATCAATAGTTATATGTATAACATTTATCTTTTAGAATTATGGTCTCTTATTCTGAAATTCTGAAAAGCATCCAGTCTACAAATCAGTACCACAAATTCTGAAAAAGCTGAATACAGCAGCACAAACTGTACACGACCTTAACTGTCAAAAGTTTGATGATAAAGAATGGAGTATTGGAAACACTCAATTGAAAATTTAGTACCGAAAAGCGGATTATGCGAAACTATGAAGGAAGCCGTGGACAAATCACAAAGAATAAGTTTGACTTCAAAGAATCCAAATGATTCTATTTCTGATGAAATCTTTAGCGAATACCTTGCTTCCGAATCTAAACCCTTACGGATAAATCTTCTTCATCATCCATCGATATTAGAAATTCCAAGATATCATCGTATCTTCCATTATAAATATCCTCCATATTTCTGAAGATATTTTCATAACTGTTCTTATCTGAAATCATTAATCTCTTCGTGCTATCAGTGTTACATCATATAGAAACTGTTAGTTTCTATATTCTGTAAACTTTCGAGCTTAAATATGAATGTTATTGAAGTAATGTTGGGAACTGATGCATGAGTTAGTATAATATAATGACACTTGATCAACGTGATTATATTACAGTAAGTCATGCTGAGTTTCTAATGGAATGTGATGATTCACAGATCATAACGTCATCATGTGCTATGTTATACAACTCTTACATTCTGTCTAATCTATAAACATATCAAGAACATATTTTTCTTGATAGTCCTATCTTTCCTTGAATTTTGGTAATTTGACAAGTCAAATTGTGCTATTTCCGTTTCTTTCTTAGGACACTAACAATGTTCATTCTGAAACTTGTATCTGCGAATTCTTGACCATTACAAGAGATGCCCAATCGCAAGAAGAAGAAACGAAAGGACAAAGCTCCGAGATAGAAATTGGAGTATAAATCGCAGCAAATAGGGGGAGTATTAACTGGGGATGACAATGATTATAGAAAACAGAAGCAAGGACTTCGAAGTATAAGAGAAGATATGAAGCCCGATAACAACACATAAATTATAAATCGTAGATATTAATACGAATAGCAATATAAAGACACGGTATAATTAAGAATAGTATCACACCAAGGCGATAGTAGAAGTAAACAGATTTTTCTGGTGGAAGAACGAAAAGAAGGATGACAGAAATGATAAGTGGGAAAATATCAAGGATTAGAAATGGATTAAGCATTTTCACAAACTTTTGGATGTATGAACTAAGAAAGAAAGTATAGGAATGGTGAGAAGAATGGAACGGAAGAGCTTAATTTATAGTGGAAATAACAGATAGAGTAATCGAGGCAGATCACCGTATTTAATTATAGAGATCTTAATTTTCTTATTCGCCGAAGAATCAAATCTTTTTAGATTTCGAAGATTTTCTCTAAATCCCTTGAATTCCGGAATTCAATCAAGACAACGTCAAAAGTTAAGATGCACCTTATTTTCTAAAATCAACCGTGACTACGTCACCGGTTAAGACGAACCTGCATTTACTCATTTCACTCTTTGGTGATAACTTCATTCGTACGCTTCGAGTAAACGAATTGTTTTATCTATATTACTCAATGATGATAAAACTCTATCTATCAACTCAATTTTCATCATGAAAACATTTTAATTGTTAACCATGACCACTTTACTCAAATTTCGGGACGAAATTTCTTTAACGGGTAGGTACTGTGATGACCCGGGAAATTTCGACCAAATTTAAACTTAATCTTTATATAATTTCGATACGATAAGCAAAGTATGTAATGTTGAGTCTAGAAAATTTTGAAACAATGTTCATATATTCAATTGACTTTCGACTGCTCTCGACGATTCACGAACAACTGATTATAAATAGATATGTAATATTATATATGTATATGTATATATATTATAAACTGAAATATATTATTAAAATGTTATACGGTTTAGCTGTTGAAATTATAAATATAAATAGTTTATGATTTAAAAATATAAATTGTTAAGTAATAAATATATACATAATATTTCAAATCATATTAAAAACTTTGAACACAGTATTTAGAGATACTAGTTTTATTTTTCTCAGCGAACTTAATAACGAATAAATGAATATTAACAATGGTAGATTGATATATGTAATATATATATGGTTTCTATACATAATTATTAAATGTACATAAAAATATATATAAATTGTACAAATATTAAATATTTAATATATATAATATATAGTTATTACATAATGTATAATACTAAATACAAGTTACAATATAATGACTATAGTAATATTATTATTACTTTCATTATTAATATTAACATTAATATTGGAGTTGATACATGTAATATATTGTTATTATTATTATTATTTTTATCATTAATAAAATTATTACTATCATAATTATTATTATGATTATCATCAATCATTATTATTAATATTAGTATAATCATACTTTGTATTACCATGTCATTATTATAAATATCATTATTTTCTTTATTTACAGTATTATTATATTATTATTAATAATATTTATGTATTATTATTATTTATTATTAATAGAGTTATTATTATGAATATTAAATGTATTATTATTATTTATATTTATATATTTTATTGAAAAGTCTTCATTCATACAGATATAATCACGCGTAATTTTTTGTTTTTGTTTTCATCTGCTTTGGATTTCTTCTTGCTACTGACCCGTGAACTTATGTCGACCACTCCCAAATTTTTTTTTTCTTTCTTCGATTTCTATTATTTGTAAGGAATATATGTGACTACCTATCACTACATTGAAGAGAAAGAAAAATCCATTTGAAATTGAAGAACACAGATATTTTTTTCCTCTGTACGCTCGTTTCATTTTTTTTTTCCTAATTCAATTTCGAACCATATAGCAAAATCCATAAATGCCATCGTTTTAAGATTATTCCATTCAAACTATCTGTGAAATATGAAATCCAAATTCTTCAAAACAAGATCGAATTTACTATTCAATGATTTTGAAAAATAAAGTCAAACTTTTGTTCTTGATTGAATTCGAAAATTCTATTATGAGTTAAGTTAAATTGACTATCCCATTAGTTTCTAGGATTGATTTGCAAAGTATTTCGTGTTTTAATCCTTGACAGATACGTACTCAAAAGCTTAATCAAAATTTTTTTTATTTAAAAGCTGCGACAGCAGCATCATTTTTTTGTAATTTATTTTTCTTTTTCTTTTGTTTACAATTAACAAACACTTGTATTGATTATTATTACTATTCTGAAGAATCTATATGTGTTGATTAGTTGCTTTGATTATTGGTTTGGTCGATGTGTTTGGAAAAAGAAGAAGTTGAAGAAGAGGCAGCGGGGTATACGGTTTTTATGTTTATTTTTGGGGTACAAATCAGAAGCAGCATAAGCAGTGAGATGGTTAAGGGGTGTGCGGTTGAGCGGGTGATCATGGGTTCGAGTCTCATTTGGGATGTTTTATTTTTAGTCAAGCTTTGAGGTAGTTCTTGTTCTTTTTAAGAATAATAATAATAATAATAATAATAATAATAATAATAATAATAATAATAATAATAATAATAATAATAATAATAATAATAATAATAATAATTATTATTATTATTATTATTATTATTATTATTAGTATTATTATTATTATTATTATTATTATTATGTTATAAATACTACTAATTATCATTATTGTTATTGTTATTATTAATAGTATTATTATTATTATTAGTATTATTGTTAAATATTATATATAATATTATTGTTATGAGTAGCTTTTAATGAATCACTACTAAAATTATTAATATTAGTAACAAAATGGTTATGTTTGTAATTACTAATAATATCAACAATGTTACTGTTATCATTAATACTAGAAGTATCATTGGTTTTTAATCTATAATTTATTAAAACTAGTAATATCATTATTTTTAACATTATAAGTATTATTAAAATTATCATATTATATAAAATTTGCATTATTATTATTATATTTAAATTTAATAGTATTGTTACCCGTATCTTAATATTCTCATTAAATCAACTAACAAATGATATTCATATAAAATATATTTAATACACATAAGTAAACTATAGTAAGATCTTATATTTTTTTAAAATAAATAACATAATTATATAATAAAAGATAATATGATAAAGATTATAGAAAATAGTTGTAAGTATACGAATACATGTAAAAGTTATATTTTTAAGTACAAATTAATGTTATAAGAAACTATAGTCGTTATCATAGAAATTTAACACGAAGTTTATGATTATGATTAGGATTATTATTATTGTTATTATAAAAACAATATCTGTTAATTTTTACTAATATTAGTATTAACATCATTTTTGTAATTATTAGTTTTACAATTATTATTATTAACATAAGTATCAATTTTAACAATATCGTTATTATTATTAATATTATCGATATTAAGAAAATTATTGCTATTAGTAAATCATTATTACCAAAACTATCATTTTTTTTATATAACCATTTTGTACTTAAAATATACGTAATACATATATTATAATTATATTAATAGTTTATATACCTACATATCAAACATAATAATAATATTTATATAAATACTTATATATAACAAACTAATGATATTTTTATATAATATTAACCATATATATATATATAGATATATTAATGTAACTATATATATAGATATTAAATATTTTGAATATATACACAAACTAAATAAGGATAATATATAATTTAAGATAATATATAAACTTGTTCGATTACGATTATACATTTTAATTTATATACAAATGATATAGGTTCGTGAATCCGAGGCCAACCCTGCATTGTTCAATGTCGTCATATGTATTTTACTACAAAATACAGTACTGTGAGTTTCATTTGCTCCCTTTTTAATTGCTTTTGCAATATATATTTTTGGGACTGAGAATACATGCGCTTTTATAAATGATTTACAAAATAGACACAAGTACGTGAATCTACATTCTATGGTTGAATTATCAAAATCGAATATGCCCCTTTTTATTAAGTTTGGTAATCTAAGAATTAGGGAACAGACACCCTAATTGACGCGAATCCTAAAGATAGATCTATTGGGCCTAACAAACCCCATCCAAAGTATCGGATGCTTTAGTACTTCGAAATTTATATCATGTCTGAAGGAGGATCCCGGAATGATGAGGATATTCTTATATGCATCTTGTTAATGTCGGTTACCAGGTGTTCAATCCATATGAATGATTATTTTTGTCTCTATGCATGGGACGTATACTTATGAGAAATGAAATTCTTGTGGTCTATTAAAATGATGGAAATGATTATTTATGTTAAACTAATGAACTCACCAACCTTTTGGTTGACACTTTAAAGCATGTTTATTCTCAGGTATGAAAGAAATCTTTCGCTGTACATTTGCTCATCCTAAAGATATTACTTGGAATTATTCATGACATATTTCAAAAGACGTTGCATTCGAGTCATTGAGTTCATGAAGATTATTATTAAGTCAATTATAGTGAGATATAATATAAAATGGTATGCATGCCGTCAATTTTCGATGTAATGAAAAATGGTCTTTTCAAAAACGAATGCAATGTTTGTAGAATGTATCATATAGAGGTTAAGTACCTCGCGATGTAACCAACTGTTGTGAATCGTTTATAATCGATATGGACTTCGTCCGGATGGATTAGTACGGGTCTCTACAGTTGGTATCAGAGCGGTGGTCTTAGCGAACCAGGTCTGCATTAGTGTGTATAACTGATAAGTCGTTAGGATGCATTAGTGAGTCTGGACTTCGACCGTGTTTACATGTCAAGAATTTTGCTTATCATTTTTGTCAGAAATCATTAGATTATCATCCTTAGGAAATTACCTGCTTATCATTCTTAGTCTAGACACATCTTACTGCAATGATTGCATGAATAGTGTATAGACAAAATCCATATCTTAGCATATCTGTCACTGTAGACCTTATCTGACACGTTTCCTTAATTTTCTCCGTAATTCACGGGATCTTTGGAAGTATGTATAGATATTCTATATATAATTAGAAAATCATTCGATATTTGAAAATCATTTCATATCAAAACCCTTTAACTGATCGTGAGAGATGGATCCTACACCTAGCTTAGATTCCATTAGTTCCGGAAGTGATTTCGAGATGTATATTAAAGTAGACTCTGAAGTCAATGAACCAGAAGTACCTCAACCATTTAGTTATTTTTCTTTCTGGAGGAGATGGGGGTGGGTCCGAGACTTACTCACTCGATGGAGAAATGAAGAAGGCGAGCCCTACCGCGAACCAAACTTACCTCCTAACATCGGAGAAAACGATGTACTCACCGGTGAACCTATGCGCAACACTGTATTCACCCTTCTTGCTAAAGTTTTCCACCTCGAAGGTCGCATTACTGCAATCTCAGAAAATATTCAACCTCTACTTCCGAATACCAATCGAAGGGGAATATTAGAAGAAGTTAGGGAACTTCGAATTTATAATCAAGATCTATCGAATCAGATGAGTGAATGGATAGATATGATAGAGGGTAGGATAGAAAACCTGACAAGAATGGTGCGTGATCTACAAGCTATACTTACTAAACCAACATCATCACCAACCTCAGCACCAACAACACTTGTAGCACCGACAGCAACAGTACCACCATCAGCAGCATCAGCAGCATAACCAGTACCAGTACCAACAACAACAACATCATCACACGTCTCAACCTCGCAATCTATATCTCAAGTATAATCATCATTCTACGAATCGTTCTACATAAACTATCTTCGTCCTTCGTGATGTTTATGTAATCTCTAATGTTTTAGAGATTATGTACTCTAGTTCTAACTGTAAATCTGATGAGTTTAATATAATATTAACTCATTAAATCCACAATTTACATATGAAGAAAATATATATGTATATATGTTTTCATAAAAAATTATAATTAAAAATTCTTTTGTACAAACTGTTAATGGTGAAAATATTTTAACGGGTAGGTAATACCCGAGGAATATTTAGATTTCACATTAATAAGTTACACTGTACATTCTTTAAATCTGATTCAACAGTCATTTAATATCCTACTTACATCCACAGATATACGTATCCGTTCACAACAGAATAACCATTTTCACTCAATTTCATATTTGGATTTTGACCTATCAAAATCCGACAAGTGGCATAATGAAGAAAACATTGGACAAAATAAAATTTGTTAGAAACAAACAAATTAACTATAAGAAATTTTGTAAAGAATTCACGCTAACAAAATCCTAGCTAACTGTTCCTAGCTAACTGATTACATTTTATTTATCGCAGTTTATTTATCGCAATTTAATTATCGCAATTTTATTTTTCGTCATTTAATTCCTGTATTTATTTTACGCACTTTAAATATCAGGACACGTATATAAAGTTTTGACATATCATATCGACGCATATATATATATATATATATATATATATATATATATATATATATATATATATATATATATATATTATTTGGAATAACCATAGACACTCTATATGCAGTAATGATCGAGTTCTCTATACAGGGTTGAGATTGATTCTACAATAATATATATACTTTGAGTTGTGATCGAGTCTGAGACATGTACACGGGTCACGATACATATTAATTAATTCGAATATATATATATATATATATATATATTTATATATATATATATATATATATATATATATATATATATATATATATATATATATATATATATATATATATATATATATATATATATATAAATATATATATATATATGAATTATTGAATTGTTAACTGTGGACTATCGACTGTGGAATAATAATGTTGGACAATTAAAATGAATTAAAATATTGATTATAAAATATGAAACTAAATAATTCTTCAAGTTTGCCACTTGATTTCATCCTAAACTTCAAATTATATCTTAACAATTACGATCTGTGTTCAAACTTTTTATGATACTTGAAAACACATCAATCGAGAGGATAAACCAACCGCACTTCATCTACGGAAGAAAAGATCGATGCATATAATTATGCACCTGAAAACATTCAGAATCTGAGTAAACATTTAACACGTAGTTGTGCTAATTCGTTAGTGTTATTATTACCCAAAATAACTTGATTATCCCTTTTCAATGTAGCGAATTTTGTCACAGCTCTAGCAAGACAACTTCGACTTTTCGTTCGAAACGACCTTATTATAACCTTGATATATATGCGTGCTCTTTTATTGTTACCAAGGAACCTTTCATATTCTACCATATTACTAGTAGACGTACCAGCAACCTCGTTGCTTCTTGGTTTAAATCTCTCCGATAAATCATTATATTTATTCATTAAAACCTTATCATATACTCATCCGCATCTTGTAACGAGAACTGCCATACTAATTATCGGGAGTCAGCAATCAATACTTAGAAAATGCACAGCATATCTACATCAATAGTTATATGTATAACATTTATCTTTTAGAATTATGGTCTCTTATTCTGAAATTCTGAAAAGCACCCAGTCTACAAATCAGTACCACAAATTATGAAAAAGCTGAATACAGCAGCACAAAATGTACACGACCTTAACTGTCGAAAGTTTGATGATAAAGAATGGAGTATTGGAAACACTCCATTAAAAATTTAGTACCGAAAAGCGGATTATGCGAAACTATGAAGGAAGCCGTGGACAAATCACAAAGAATAAGTTTGACTTCAAAGAATCCAAATGATTCTGTTTCTGATGAAATCTTTAGCGAATACCTTGCTTCCGAATCTAAACCCTTACGGATAAATCTTCTTCATCATCCATCGATATTAGAAATTCTAAGATATCATCGTATATTCCATTATAAATATCCTACATATTTTTGAAGATATTTTCATAACTGTTCTTATCTGAAATCATTAATCTCTTCGTGCTATCAGTGTTACATCATATAGAAACTGTTAGTTTCTATATTCTGTAAACTTTCGAGCTTAAATATGAATGTTATTGAAGTAATGTTGGGAACTGATGCATGAGTTAGTATAATATAATGACACTTGATCAACGTGATTATATTACAGTAAGTCATGCTGAGTTTCTAATGGAATGTGATGATTCACAGATCATAACGTCATCATGTGCAATGTTACACAACTCTTACGTTCTGTCTAATCTATAAACATATCAGGAACATATTTTTCTTGATAGTCCTATCTTTCCTTGAATTTTGGTAATTTGACAAGTCAAATTGTGCTATTACCGTTTCTTTCTTAGGACATTAACAATGTTTATTCTGAAACTTGTATCTGCGAATTCTTGACCATTACAAGAGATGCCCAATCGCAAGAAGAAGAAATGAAGGGACAAAACTCCGAGATAGAAATTGGAGTATAATCGCAGCAAATAGGGGGGAGTATTAACTGGGGATGACAATGATTATAGAAAACAGAAGCAAGGACTTCGAAGTATAAGGGAAGATATAAAGCCCGATAACAACACATAAATTATAAATCGTAGATATTAATACGAATAGCAATATAAAGACACGGTATAATTAAGAATAGTATCACCCCAAGGCGATAGTAGAAGTAAACAGATTTTTCTGGTGGAAGAACGAAAAGAAGGATGACAGAAATGATAATTGGGAAAATATCAAGGATTAGAAATGGATTAAGCATTTTCACAAACTTTTAGATGTATGAACTAAGAAAGAAAGTATAGGAATGGTGAGAAGAATGGAACAGAAGAGCTTAATTTATAGTGGAAATATCAGACAGAGTAATCGAGGCAGATCACCGTATTTAATTATAGAGATCTTAATTTCCTTATTCGTCGAAGAATCAAATCTTTTAGATTTCGAAGATTTTCTCTAAATCCCTTGAATTCTGGAATTCAATCAAGACAACGTCAAAAGTTAAGATGCACCTTATTTTCTAAAATCAACCGTGACTACGTCACCGGTTAAGACGAACCTGCATTTCTTCATTTCACTCTTTGGTGATAACTTCATTCGTATGCTTCGAGTAATTGAATTGTTTTATCTATATTACTCAATGATGATAAAACTTTATCTATCAACTCAATTTTCGTCATGAATACATTTTAATTGTTAACCATGACCACTTTACTCAAATTTCGGGACGAAATTTCTTTAACGGGTAGGTACTGTGATGACCCGGGAAATTCCGACCAAATTTAAACTTAATCTTTATATGATTTCGATACGATAAGCAAAGTATGTAATGTTGAGTCTAGAAAATTTTGAAACAATGTTCATATATTCAATTGACCTTCGACTGCTCTCGACGATTCACGAACAACTGATTATAAATAGATATGTAATAATATATATGTATATGTATATATATATTATAAACTAAAATATATTATTAAAATGTTATACGGTTTAGTTTTTGAAATTATAAATATAAATAGTTTATGATTTAAAAATATAAATTGTTAAGTAATAAATATATACAAAATATTTCAAATCATATTAAAAACTTTGAACACAGTATTTAGAGATACTAGTTTTATTTTTCTCAGCGAACTTAATAACGAATAAATGAATATTAACAATGGTAGATTGATATATGTAATATATATATATGGTTTCTATACATAATTATTATATGTATATAAAAATATATATAAATTGTACAAATATTAAATATTAAATATATATAATATATAGTTATTACATAATGTATAATACTAAATACAAGTTACAATATAATGACTATAGTAATATTATTATTACTTTCATTATTAATATTAACATTAATATTGGAGTTGATACATGTAATATATTGTTATTATTATTATTATTTTTATCATTAATAAAATCATTACTATCATAATTATTATTATGATTATCATCAATCATTATTATTAATATTAGTATAATCATACTTTGTATTACCATGTCATTATTATAAATATCATTATTTTCTTTATTTACAGTATTATTATATTATTATTAATAATATTTATGTATTATTATTATTTACTATTAATAGAGTTATTATTATTGATATTAAATGTATTATTATTTATATTTATATATTTTATTGAAAAGTCTTCATTCATACATATATAATCACGCGTAATTTTTTTTTGTTTTCATCTGCTTTGGATTTCTTCTTGCTACTGACCCGTGAACTTATTTCGACCACTCCTAAATTTTTTTTTCTTCGATTTCTATTATTTGGAAGGAATATATGTGACTAACTATCACTACATTGGAGAGAAAGAAAAATCCATTTGAAATTGAAGAACACAGATATTTTTTTCCTCTATACGCTCGTTTCATTTTTTTTTCCTAATTCAATTTCGAACCATATAGCAAAATCCATAAATGCCATCGTGTTAGGATTATTCCATTCAAACTATCTGTGAAATATGAAATCCAAATTCTTCAAAACAAGATCGAATTTACGAGTCAATGTTTTTGAAAAATAAAGTCAAACTTTTGTTCTTGATTGAATTCGAAAATTCTATTATGAGTTAAGTTAAATTGACTATCCCATTAGTTTCTAGGATTGATTTGCAAAGTATTTCGTGTTTTAATCCTTGACAGATACGTACGCAAAAGCTTAATCAAAATTTTTTTTATTTAAAAGCTGCGACAACAGCATCATTTTTTTGTAATTTTTTTTCTTTTTCTTTTGTTTACAATTAATGAACACTTGTATTGATTATTATTACTATTCTGAAGAATCTATATGTATTGATTAGTTGCTTTGATTATTGATTTGGTCGATGTGTTTGGAAAAAGAAGAAGTTGAAGAAGAGGCAGCGGGGTATACGGTTTTTATGTTTATTTTTGGGGTACAAATCAGAAGCAGCATAAGCAGTGAGATGGTTAAGGGGTGTGCGGTTGAGCGGGTGATCATGGGTTCGAGTCTCGTTTGGGATGTTTTATTTTTAATCAAGCTTTGAGGTAGTTCTTGTTCTTTTTAAGAATAATAATTAAAATTATTATTATTATTATTATTATTATTATTATTATTATTATTATTATTATTATTATTATTATTATTATTATTATTATTATTATTATTATTATTATTATTATTATTATTATTATTATTATTATTAGTATTATTATTATTATTATTATTATTATTATTATTATTATTATTATTATTATTATTATTTTTATTATTATTATTATTATTATTATTATTATTATTATTATTATTATTATTATGTTATTAATACTACTAATTATCATTATTGTTATAGTTATTGTTATTATTAATAGTATTATTATTATTGTAAGTATTATTGTTAAATATTATATATAATATTATTGTTATGAGTAGCTTTTAATGAATCACTACTAAAATTATTAATATTAATAACAAAATGGTTATGTTTGTAATTACTAATAATATCAACAATGTTACTGTTATCATTAATACTAGAAGTATCATTGGTTTTTAATCTATAATTTATTAAAACTAGTAATATCATTATTTTTAACATTATAAGTATTATTAAAATTATCATATTATATAAAATTTGCATTATTATTATTATATTTAAATTTAATAGTATTGTTACCCGTATCTTAATATTCTCATTAAATCAACTAACAAATGATATTCATATAACAATATATTTAATACACATAAGTAAACTATAGTAAGATCTTATATTTTTTTTAAAATAAATAACATAATTATATAAAAAAAGATAATATGATAAAGATTATAGAAAATAGTTGTAAGTATACGAATACATGTAAAAGTTATGTTTTTAAGTACAAATTAATGTTATAAGAAACTATAGTCGTTATCATAGAAATTTAACACGAAGTTTATGATTATGATTAGGAGTATTATTATTGTTATTATAACGACAATATCTGTTATTTTTTACTAATATTAGCATTAACATCATTTTTGTAATTATTAGTTTTACTATTATTATTATTATTATTATTAACATAAGTATCAATTTTAACAATATCGTTATTATTATTAATATTATCGATATTAAGAAAATTATTTCTATTAGTAAATCATTATTACCAAAACTATCATTTTTTTATATAACCATTTTGTACTTAAAATATACTTAATACATATATTATAATTATATTAAGAGTTTATATACCTACATATCAAACATAATAACAATATTTATATAAATACTTATATATAACAAACTAATGATTTTTTTTATATAATATTAACCATATATATATAGATATATTAATATAACTATATATATACAGATATTAAATATTTTAAATATATACACAAACTAAATAAGGATAATATATAATTTAAGATAATATATAAACTTGTTCGATTACGATTATACATTTTAATTTATATACAAATGATATAGGTTCGTGAATCCGAGGACAACCCTGCATTGTTCAATGTCGTCATATGTATTTTACTACAAAATACAGTACTGTGAGTTTCATTTTCTTCCTTTTTAATTGCTTTTGCAATATATATTTTTCGGACTGAGAATACATGCGCTTTTATAAATGATTTACAAAATAGACACAAGTACGTGAAACTACATTCTATGGTTGAATTATCGAAATCGAATATGCCCCTTTTTATTAAGTCTGGTAATCTAAGAATTAGGGAACAGACACCCTAATTGACGCGAATCCTAAAGATAGATCTATTGGGCCTAACAAACCTCATCCAAAGTATCGGATGCATCTTGTTAATGTCGGTTACCAGGTGTTCAATCCATATGAATGATTATTTTTGTCTCTATGCATGAGACGTATACTTATGAGAAATGAAATTCTTGTGGTCTATTAAAATGATAGAAATGATTATTTATGTTAAACTAATGAACTCACCAACCTTTTGGTTGACACTTTAAAGCCTGTTTATTCTCAGGTATGAAATAAATCTTTCGCTGTGCATTTGCTCATCCTAAAGATATTACTTGGAATTATTCATGACATATTTCAAAAGACGTTGCATTCGAGTCGTTGAGTTCATCAAGATTATTATTAAGTCAATTATAGTTAGATATATTATAAAATGGTATGCATGCCGTCAATTTTCGATGTAATGAAAAAAATGGTCTTTTCAAAACCGAATGCAATGTTTGTAGAATGTATCATATAGAGGTTAAGTACCTCGCGATGTAACCAACTGTTGTGAATCGTTTATAATCGATATGGACTTCGTCCGGATGGATTAGGACGGGTCTCTACATAACCCGTGTATAAATATCATTCTCTCGATACATAACATTTACATCAATTGATGGCAATTATCATGTCCACATAATTCAATGGTGGTAATTATCATGTCCACATAATTCAATGGTGGCAATTATCATGTCCACATAATTCATTCGAGGAATGTTTTGCTTGTGTCTATCTCGTCAAACATTTATAAAAGCATTTCATGTATTCGCAGTTCAAAATATATTTCAAAAGAATTTAATAAAGCAGTTGTAAAAACAGCGCATGTATTCTCAGTCCCAAAAATGTAAAGAGTAAAAGGGAATCAAATGAACTCACAATACTGTATTTTGTAGTAAAAATACATATAACGGTATTGAACAACTGAACAATGCAGGGTTGACCTTGGATTCACGAACCTATATCATTTGTATATTATTAATATACATAATTGTAATCGAGTAAGTTTCTATATATTTAATTTATATATTTTATATCACTAATACTTATTATGACATATTAATAGTACCAATTTATATTAAGGTTTATATATATTAAAAGAATATATATATATATATATATATATATATATATATATATATATATATATATATATATATATATATATATATATATATATATATATATTAATTGATATATTTTACATATAGTTTAGTTAATATCATTTAATAACAAAGATATAGTGATATGTAATACTAATATTATTATAATGTATAAAAATATCTATTCGTAATAATACTAACATGATAAGAATGTTAATACTAATGATAGTAATATTAATAACAATAACAGTGTTAATTTATTACTGATAAAGATAATATCTTTTCTAATTTTTTTTGATAAAAATAATAGTTTTATAAAAATGATAACTTGGATAATTTTTAATATAATGATACTTTACTTTGATAATATAATGATAATAATAATAACAGTGTTAATAATAATAAATTTTATCATAACTTCATGTTAAATTTATAACCTATATCTATAGTTCCTATAACCAAAGGTTATAACCATGTTCATAATAATAATAATAATAATAATAATAATAATAATAATAATAATAATATAATAATAATAATAATAATAATAATAATAATAATAATAATAATAATAATAATAATACTAATAACAATAATAATTTACTAAAACTAACAACAATGTTAATAATATTAATATTTAATGATAATACTAATAATGATAATGTTAATAATATTTGTGATAACAATATTTATATTTTTAATCTCAGTATATAATAACAATAGTAATTACTTATAATAGCAATAACAATAACAATAATAATCATAACAATAATAATCATATTAATATTAATAATAATAATAATAATAAATAATAAAAATAAGTAATAATAATAATAAGTAGATAAAGAACTACCTCAAAATATGGTTTTCTAAAAAGAAGTGTCTCAGACTGGAATCGAACCCGAGACCTCCAGCTTAAACGAACCAACACTTAACCATCCCACTATCCTTGCTTTCTCTGATTAAACCCACACCCATTTATACTTAACCCTTCCCTTCAAATTCCATTTTTCCTCATCTTCTTCATAAATTCAATCCATTCCCAATTCCATTTAATCTTAACAGAAGTTATAAACTTGATTTCGTGATTTAATAACCAACTTATAAAGGATTATTCGAGATTATTTGAAAGGAAAGAAAGAAAGAAATAAAAATTAAAAAAAGAAAAGAAACAAAGCTGTGTCCAACGCTGTAAAAGAAATAAAAATAATTTATTGATTTTGATTTTTGAAACGTTGTACATAAAACTTACTACATGAAAAATATATTAAATCGTTCATAAAACCTTCGGAGATCATCAATTTAACTGGAACTAACCTCTAGATTACGAATTCGAATTTTTAAAGAACCGTTTGACTTTTTATTTTCGAACTTTGACTCCAAAATTAAAAATCAATACAATGAATTGGAACGCAAAAACTTACAGATAGTCTAAGTTGATCTTTCCTAACATCTCTGCATTAATACTTTTTAAAAAATCATTCAAAATCGAGTAATTAATAAAATGACCAAGAACAGGGGTGTTCGTGTGGTTTTAGTTTCTTTTATTTTTAGTTTTAATTCAACATATTGAATTAATTACGATAGATAGTTGATAATGATAGTGAAGAAGGATTGGAATCACTGAACGAGTACTTGTTCGATTTATTTAGCACAAAAATTAGGTCGACAGTCTTCAGAATAAATAAAATAATAATAAAAAAATAAATAATTAAAAGGTGAAACAGATTGATAACGGATTTTGTATTTGTGCTGTGATTTGAAATCAATTAGTACCAATCTAATACAGTTAACTAATCCAGCAGACAAGTTAGCAAAATTAGATATTGATGGCTAATAATTCTGTATTATTATATATGATTAACATTAATAATTAATAAATTCAAGTATACTAATAACAATATTACTTTCAATAATAATAACAATATTAATAACAATTATAATGATAATTATTAACAATATTAAAAATGAAGTTAATAATAATAATAATAGTAATAATAATTTGTATTACATTTACAATACTTATAATAATTTAATGATTTTAGTAGTACTAACAATTTTAATCATAATAATATTAGTAAAATGATAATATTACAAATGATAATAATATTAATAATACTAATTATATTAGTATTAATAATAATAATAATAATAATAATAATAATAATAATAATAATAATAATAATAATAATAATAATAATATTGATATATATCAACTTTCATATTTGTGTGTTATATATTTAATATAATGATATTAAAATACTATAGTTGATATTAATATTGAAAGTGATAATAATATTACCTTAGTCACTATATTTTAATTTATCATTTAATTCAATATCTTAAGATTATTTATTATAACATATTATATAAGTGCATATACTGAATATTTAATATTTACACATTTTTTTTATATATACATATTAGTATATAATTGTGTTTGCCTAATAATTACATCATATTATACATGTGAATATGAATACGTTAATAATGTTATATATATATATATATATATATATATATATATATATATATATATATATATATATATATATATATATAATTAATATATATTTATTTAATATATTATATTATTTCATATTGGGAATATATATTATAGATTTTAACACATAATATTTATATCTTTATATATATATATATATATATATATATATATATATATATATATATATATATATATATATATATATATATATATATATATATATATGTATTACAATATATTAATAATTATTAATAGAAATCATATATAGGTTCATATTAATATATACGTATTTATAAAATATTCGTGAATCGTCGGGAATAGTCAAAAGGTTATCTGAAACCATGTAAACTTCAAAATTTTTGAGACTCAACATTACAGACTTTGCTTATTGTGTTGGAATCATATCAAGATTAAGTTTAAATTTGATCGGAAATTTCCGGGTCGTCACAATTGGGAGAAATGCCATTTCATGGTTAAAGAAGGCATCGTTCTTGGTCATAAAATTTCAAAGGAAGAAATTGAAGTGGATACAGCTAAAGTAGATGTAATCGCTAAGCTTCCACATCCCACCAATGTTAGAGGTGTTAGGCGTTTTCTAGGGCATGCCGGTTTTTACCGACGTTTCATCAGATTTTTCTAAAATTGCCACTCCTATGAATAAACTCCTTGAAAAGGATGCTCCATTCATATTTTTAGATGAATGCATTAAATCTTTTAATATTCTTAAAGAAAAACTCACTAATGTGCCGATCATGTTAACTCCAAATTGGAAACTACCATTTGAACTCATGTGCGATGCAAGTGATTTTGCAATGGGAGCCGTTTTAGGTCAAAGAATCGAAAAACGATTTCAACCTATTTATTATGCTAGTAAGACGTTACAAGGAGCACAAACGAATTACATAACTACTGAAAAAGAACTCCTTGCTATTGTCTTTGCTTTTGACAAATTTCGTTCATATCTCGTTCTAGCAAAAACGGTGGTCTATACCGACCATTCTGCTCTTAAATACCTATTTTCAAAACAAGATGCCAAACCACGATTAATCCGTTGGATCTTACTCTTACAAGAGTTCGATATTGAAATCCGAGACAAAAAGGGAGCATAAAATCTTGCCACTGATCATCTTTCTCGTCTTGAAAATCCCGAATTAGAAGTTCTAAATGAATCGGCCATATAAGATAACTTTCCTGATGAATATCTATTGAAGATCGATTATAATGAAATTCTTTAGTGATAACTTTCCCGAATTAGACTATGCAAACTACTTAGTATGTGGATTCCTTGAAAAAGGGTTATCATACCAAAAACGAAAGAAATTCTTTAGTGATATAAAACACTATTTTTTGGAAGATCCACATTTGTTTAAAAGTTGTCCGGATGGAATAATACGCCGATGCGTATTCGGAGATGAAGCTAGCCAAATCTTAAACCATTGTCACATAGGACCAACAGGAGGGCATTATGGGCCTCAACTCACAGCAAGAAAAGTCTACGACGCTGGATTCTATTGACCTACAATTTTCAAAGACGCACACCTTCTTTGTAAATCCTGTGATGCTTGTCAAAGGGCTGGAAAAATAAGTCAACGTGATGAAATGCCACAAAATATCATTCAAGTATGTGAAGTATTTGACGTTTGGGGTATTGATTTTATGGGTCCATTTCTAAAATCTCATAATAATCTCTACATTCTCATTGCCATTGATTATGTATCTAAATGGGCGGAAGCTCAAGCTCTCCCAACTAATGATGCACAAGTTGTAGTCAACTACTTAAAACGTCTTTTTGCAAGGTTCAGAACACCGAAAGCTTTAATAAGTGATCGGGGTACTCATTTTTGTAATAATAAACTTGAGAAAGTTCTCAAAAGATATGAAGTAACTCATAAAATCTCAACCGCTTATCATCTATAAATAAGTGGACAAGCTGAAAATACGAACCGAGCATTAAAACATATTCTAGAGAAAAATCGTAGGATCAAATCCGAATGAATGGTCCATGAAATTGGAGGATGCACTCTGGGCTTTTAGAACAGCCTACAAAACCCCAATTGGTACCACACCTTTTAAACTCATTTACGGAAAAGCATATCACCTTCCAGTAGAAATTGAGCACAAAGCATTTTGGGCTTTGAAGACATGTAATCTTGATTTACATGAAGCCGGACGTCTACGGTTAAGTCAACTAAATGAATTAGAAGAATTAAGACATGATGCTTATGAGAATTCGTTAATCTATAAGGAAAGAACGAAGAAATGGCATGATAAAAGAATCAGAAGTTCAAAATTAATTTAAAGAAGGAGACAGATTTCTTCTTTTCAATTCACGATTCAAGCTATTTCCTGGAAAATTGAAATCAAGATGGTCTGGACCATTCATAGTCAAAAGAGTTTTCCCATACGGAACAGTAGAATTAATAAATTCAAATGGGATTGAATTTAAGGTTAATGGTCATAGAGTTAAACATTACATAGATAATCCAATGGAAGTTGACAACGAAGTTAATCACAATTTCGATACCACAGCTAACTAAGTGTGGGGAGATTCAAATGTTCTAAGATATAATGCTGTTTAGAGTTAGATTTTCTGTTTTCGTGTAGTTCTCGAGAATGGAATCCGATTGGTCTTACCCTAGCAGACCCTGAAGAACTAGTCTTCTCCCCCCATTCTGAATTTTTGTGTTTTTAGATTTTACGAGATGAAGAATTCCTTTGATCTGAACCATGGTCTACTACTACACGCTATGATTACTAAACGTAATAATAACACTTTCCTGAGTGAACTGGTATCATTCATAAGAGGAAAAATGGACGAAGTAAGGAAAGAACTCAAGAAGAATCATAATAAGATACATTTTGGTAAAGGAAAATCAAAATCCGCAGCAAAAAGAAGAGCACGACACCTTGAAAGATGTCGTAAATGCAGAAAATGGTCACACGAAGGGAAATGTTCGAACAATCAGACACATTCCAATACCGAGTTCGTTACTTTATGCAGAGAAGGACAGTTCATATGTTTAGAAGAAAAGTTATTGAAAAATCGAGGTTACGCCTATGTAGCTATGGAAAACCAAATCGATCGACCCTCCTATGAGTCGACTAAAGCAGGTTTCGGAGAATTCTATCTCACAGGTAAGTATGTACAGTTTTTATTTTACTTTTATTGCTTTTAACCTTTTGATAATAAACGCTGAATTGTTCGCTATAAAGTATTACATTGATATTCAATAAAAATAGGGTTAATAAACCAAAATTATTGATATCATACAAAAATTTAATTTATCACTGCGAAATTTGCCGTTTATTCATAAGGTATAAAAATCTTTAATCAATCAATCCAAAATATTTCAGAAATTCATCAGGAGTAAAACTAGGTAATATAGCTGAAATTACTTTACCCAAAAGAGGGACGTATATTTTTGTTAATATTTTATTAGTTAAAATGGGATAAAAGGAAAAAAAAAAGATTTTTATTTTCATTTTACCTTGTTTTTAAAAGATTAATATATAACTACTTTATTTTAAATGTAAGTTTTGTAAAACTAAAATATATAAAAATTAATAATATGAAATTTTATTAATATGCATTTTAAATTTAAGTTTGGTGTGAATTTAAAAAAAATGTACTTTATTTCATTAAGCTAAAAAAATTGATTTCTAAAATTCGTCGTGAGTTGAAGACTATGTCGTTGAACCGAAATTGCTTTACCCGAGGGCGGGACGAGAAATTTTATTATCATTATTTTTAATTTTATTAATCTAAAGTATGCCAAAAAAAAACATTAAAAAATCCAAAAATCTTTGCTTTTAAAACAATCGCTTTAAAATGACAAATTTTAAAATTTTGTCGAGGGACGAACTAGGTAAACGTACCGAAACGCCCTCAATCTAAAAAGAAACAAAATTTTAAATTAAGTAATTATTTATTTTATAAGTTAAAGGTTTAAAAAAAATATTAGACCCCATGCGATCGCATGGGGATTGCAAGGGAAACCCATGCGATCGCATGGGCACCCTTGGCAAATCAGGTTACAAGTTCCATTCGACTGGTCTTCTGTCTCATTTCAAATACACACATACGCGAACACTACTCCCAAACTCTCCCTAAAATCATCATTTTTTAACTAAATTCAACAAAATTTCTTGCTATAATTGAAATGTCCCGTTCTTATTGATTAAAAACGTTCCATATTAATTGATTTCGTTGCGAGGTTTTGACCTCTATATGAGACGTTTTTCAAAGACTGCATTCATTTTAAAACAAACCATAACCTTTATTTCATCAATAAAGGTTTAAAAAGCTTTACGTAGATTATCAAATAATGATAATCTAAAATATCCTGTTTACACACGACCATTACATAATGGTTTACAATACAAATATGTTACAACAAAATAAGTTTCTTGAATGCAGTTTTTACACAATATCATACAAGCATGGACTCCAAATCTCGTCCTTATTTAAGTATGCGACAGCGGAAGCTCTTAATAATCACCTGAGAATAAACATGCTTAAAACGTCAACAAAAATGTTGGTGAGTTATAGGTTTAACCTATATATATCAAATCATAATAATAGACCACAAGATTTCATATTTCAATACACATCCCATACATAGAGATAAAAATCATTCATATGGTGAACACCTAGTAACCGACATTAACAAGATGCATATATAAGAATATCCCCATCATTCCGGGACACCCTTCGGATATGATATAAATTTCGAAGTACTAAAGCATCCGGTACTTTGGATGGGGTTTGTTAGGCCCAATAGATCTATCTTTAGGATTCGCGTCAATTAGGGTGTCTGTTCCCTAATTCTTAGATTACCAGACTTAATAAAAAGGGGCATATTCGATTTCGATAATTCAACCATAGAATGTAGTTTCACGTACTTGTGTCTATTTTGTAAATCATTTATAAAACCTGCATGTATTCTCATCCCAAAAATATTAGATTTTAAAAGTGGGACTATAACTCACTTTCACAGATTTTTACTTCGTCGGGAAGTAAGACTTGGCCACTGGTTGATTCACGAACCTATAACAATATATACATATATATCAAAGTATGTTCAAAATATATTTACAACACTTTTAATATATTTTGATGTTTTAAGTTTATTAAGTCAGCTGTCCTCGTTAGTAACCTACAACTAGTTGTCCACAGTTAGATGTACAGGAATAAATTGATAAATATTATCTTGAATCAATCCACGACCCAGTGTATACGTATCTCAGTATTGATCACAACTCAAACTATATATATTTTGGAATCAACCTCAACCCTGTATAGCTAACTCCAACATTCACATATAGAGTGTCTATGATTGTTCCGAAATATATATAGATGTGTCGACATGATAGGTCTAAACATTGTATACGAGCCTATGGTATCTCAAGATTACATAATATACAATACAAGTTGATTAAGTTATGGTTGGAATAGATTTGTTACCAATTTTCACGTAGCTAAAATGAGAAAAATTATCCAATCTTGTTTTACCCATAACTTCTTCATTTTAAATCCGTTTTGATTGAATCAAATTGCTATGGTTTCATATTGAACTCTATTTTATGAATCTAAACAGAAAAAGTATAGGTTTATAGTCGGAAAAATAAGTTACAAGTCGTTTTTGTAAAGGTAGTCATTTCAGTCGAAAGAACGACGTCTAGATGACCATTTTAGAAAACATACTTCCACTTTGAGTTTAACCATAATTTTTGGATATAGTTTCATGTTCATAATAAAAATAATTTTCTCAGAATAACAACTTTTAAATGAAAGTTTATCATAGTTTTTAATTAACTAACCCAAAACAGCCCGCGGTGTTACTACGACGGCGTAAATCCGGTTTTACGGTGTTTTTCGTGTTTCCAGGTTTTAAATCATTAAGTTAGCATATCATATAGATATAGAACATGTGTTTAGTTGATTTTAAAAGTCAAGTTAGAAGGATTAACTATTATTTGCGAACAAGTTTAGAATTAACTAAACTATGTTCTAGTGATTACAAGTTTAAACCTTCGAATAAGATAGCTTTATATGTATGAATCGAATGATGTTATGAACATCATTACTACCTTAAGTTCCTTGGATAAACCTACTGGAAAAGAGAAAAATGGATCTAGCTTCAACGGATCCTTGGATGGCTCGAAGTTCTTGAAGCAGAATCATGACACGAAAACAAGTTCAAGTAAGATCATCACTTGAAATAAGATTGTTATAGTTATAAAAATTGAACCAAAGTTTGAATATGATTATTACCTTGTATTAGAATGATAACCTACTGTAAGAAACAAAGATTTCTTGAGGTTGGATGATCACCTTACAAGATTGAAAGTGAGCTAGCAAACTTGAAAGTATTCTTGATTTTATGAAACTAGAACTTTTGGAATTTATGAAGAACACTTAGAACTTGAAGATAGAACTTGAGAGAGATCAATTAGATGAAGAAAATTGAAGAATGAAAGTGTTTGTAGGTGTTTTTGGTCGTTGGTGTATGGGTTAGATATAAAGGATATGTAATTTTGTTTTCATGTAAATAAGTCATGAATGATTACTCATATTTTTGTAATTTTATGAGATATTTCATGCTAGTTGCCAAATGATGGTTCCCACATGTGTTAGGTGACTCAAATGGGCTGCTAAGAGCTGATCATTGGAGTGTATATACCAATAGTACATACATCTAAAAGCTGTGTATTGTACGAGTACGAATACGGGTGCATACGAGTAGAATTGTTGATGAAACAGAACGAGGATGTAATTGTAAGAATTTTTGTTAAGTAGAAGTATTTTGATAAGTGTATTGAAGTCTTTCAAAAGTGTATAAATACATATTAAAACACTACATGTATATACATTTTAACTGAGTCGTTAAGTCATCGTTAGTCGTTACATGTAAGTGTTGTTTTGAAACCTTTAGGTTAACGATCTTGTTAAATGTTGTTAACCCAATGTTTATAATATCAAATGAGATTTTAAATTATTATATTATCATGATATTATCATGTATGAATATCTCTTAATATGATATATATACATTAAATGTCTTTACAACGATAATCGTTACATATATGTCTCGTTTAAAAATCATTAAGTTAGTAGTCTTGTTTTTACATATGTAGTTCATTGTTAATATACTTAATGATATGTTTACTTATCATAGTATCATGTTAACTATATATATATCCATATATATGTCATCATATAGTTTTTACAAGTTTTAACGTTCGTGAATCACAGTCAACTTGGGTGGTCAATTGTCTATATGAAACATATTTCAATTAATCAAGTCTTAACAAGTTTGATTGCTTAACATGTTGGAAACATTTAATCATGTAAATATCAATCTCAATTAATATATATAAACATGGAAAAGTTCGGGTCACTACAGTACCTACCCGTTAAATAAATTTCGTCCCGAAATTTTAAACAGTTGAAGGTGTTGACGAATCTTCTAGAAATAGATGCGGGTATTTCTTCTTCATCTGATCTTCACGCTCCCAGGTGAACTCGGGTCCTCTACGAGCATTCCATCGAACCTTAACAATTGGTATCTTGTTTTGCTTAAGTCTTTTAACCTCACGATCCATTATTTCGACGGGTTCTTCGATGAATTGAAGTTTTTCGTTGATTTGGATTTCATCTAACGGAATAGTGAGATCTTCTTTAGCAAAACATTTCTTCAAATTCGAGACGTGGAAAGTGTTATGTACAGTCGCGAGTTGTTGAGGTAACTCAAGTCGGTAAGCTACTGGTCCGACACGATCAATAATCTTGAATGGTCCAATATACCTTGGATTTAATTTCCCTCGTTTACCAAATCGAACAACGCCTTTCCAAGGTGCAACTTTAAGCATGACCATCTCTCCAATTTCAAATTCTATATCTTTTCTTTTAATGTCAGCGTAGCTCTTTTGTCGACTTTGGGCGGTTTTTAACCGTTGTTGAATTTGGATGATCTTCTCGGTAGTTTCTTGTATAATCTCCGGACCCGTAATCTGTGTATCCCCCACTTCACTGCAACAAATCGGAGACCTGCACTTTCTACCATAAAGTGCTTCAAACGGCGCCATCTCAATGCTTGAATGGTAGCTGTTGTTGTAGGAAAATTCTGCTAACGGTAGATGTCGATCCCAACTGTTTCCGAAATCAATAACACATGCTCGTAGCATGTCCTCAAGCGTTTGTATTGTCCTTTCGCTCTGCCCATCAGTTTGTGGATGATAGGCAGTACTCATGTCTAGACGAGTTCCTAATGCTTGCTGTAATGTCTGCCAGAATCTTGAAATAAATCTACCATCCCTATCAGAGATAATAGAGATTGGTATTCCATGTCTGGAGACGACTTCCTTCAAATACAGTCGTGCTAACTTCTCCATCTTGTCATCTTCTCTTATTGGCAGGAAGTGTGCTGATTTGGTGAGACGATCAACTATTACCCAAATAGTATCAAAACCACTTGCAGTCCTTGGCAATTTAGTGATGAAATCCATGGTAATGTTTTCCCATTTCCATTCCGGGATTTCGGGTTGTTGAAGTAGACCTGATGGTTTCTGATGCTCAGCTTTGACCTTAGAACACGTCAAACATTCTCCTACATATTTAGCAACATCGGCTTTCATACCCGGCCACCAAAAATGTTTCTTGAGATCCTTGTACATCTTCCCCGTTCCAGGATGTATTGAGTATCTGGTTTTATGAGCTTCTCTAAGTACCATTTCTCTCATATCTCCAAATTTTGGTACCCAAATCCTTTTAGCCCTATACCGGGTTCCGTCTTCCCGAATATTATGATGCTTCTCCGATCCTTTGGGTATTTCATCCTTTAAATTTCCCTCTTTTAAAACTCCTTGTTGTGCCTCCTTTATTTGAGTAGTAATGTTATTATGAATCATTATATTCATAGATTTCACTCGAATGGGTTCTCTGTCCTTCCTGTTCAAGGCATCGGCTACCACATTTGCCTTCCCCGGGTGGTAACGAATCTCAAAGTCGTAATCATTCAATAATTCAATCCACCTACGCTGCCTCATATTCAGTTGTTTCTGATTAAATATGTGTTGAAGACTTTTGTGGTCGGTATATATAATACTTTTGACCCCATATAAGTAGTGCCTCCAAGTCTTTAATGCAAAAACAACCGCGCCTAATTCCAAATCATGCGTCGTATAATTTTGTTCGTGAATCTTCAATTGTCTAGACGCATAAGCAATCACCTTCGTTCGTTGCATTAATACACAACCAAGACCTTGCTTTGATGCGTCACAATAAATCACAAATTCATCATTCCCTTCAGGCAATGACAATATAGGTGCCGTAGTTAGCTTTTTCATCAATAACTGAAACGCTTTCTCTTGTTCATCATTCCATTCAAATTTCTTCCCTTTATGCATTAATGCAGTCAAGGGTTTTGCTATTCTGAAAAAGTCTTGGATGAACCTTCTGTAGTAACCAGCTAGTCCTAAAAATTGGCGTATGTGTTTCGGAGTTTTCGGGGTTTCCCACTTTTCAACAGTTTCTATCTTTGCCGGATCCACCTTAATACCTTCTTTGTTCACTATGTGACCGAGGAATTGAACTTCTTCCAACCAAAATGCACACTTTGAAAACTTAGCGTACAATTCTTCCTTCCTTAATACTTCTAACACTTTTCTCAAATGTTCACCGTGTTCTTGGTCATTCTTTGAGTAAATAAGTATGTCATCAATGAAAACAATGACAAACTTGTCAAGGTATGGTCCACACACTCGGTTCATAAGGTCCATGAACACAGCTGGTGCATTAGTTAAACCAAACGGCATGACCATAAACTCGTAATGACTGTAACGTGTTCTGAAAGCAGTCTTTGGAATATCATCTTCTTTCACCCGCATTTGATGATACCCGGAACGTAAGTCAATCTTTGAATAAACAGACGAGCCTTGTAGTTGATCAAATAAGTCGTCGATTCTCGGTAGTGGGTAGCGGTTCTTGATGGTAAGTTTGTTCAACTCTCGGTAGTCGATACACAACCTGAATGTACCATCTTTCTTCTTGACAAACAAAACAGGAGCTCCCCACGGTGATGTGCTTGGTCGAATGAAACCACGCTCTAAAAGTTCTTGTAATTGGCTTTGCAGTTCTTTCATCTCACTGGGTGCGAGTCTGTAAGGAGCACGAGCTATTGGTGCAGCTCCTGGTACAAGATCTATTTGAAATTCAACGGATCGATGTGGGGGTAATCCCGGTAATTCTTTCGGAAATACATCGGGAAATTCTTTTGCTACGGGAACGTCATTGATGCTCTTTTCTTCAGTTTGTACTTTCTCGACGTGTGCTAGAACAGCATAGCAACCTTTTCTTATTAGTTTTTGTGCCTTCAAATTAGTAATAAGATGTAGCTTCGTGTTGCCCTTTTCTCCGTACACCATTAAGGGTTTTCCTTTTTCTCGTATAATGCGAATTGCATTTTTGTAACAAACGATCTCTGCTTTCACTTCTTTCAACCAGTCCATACCGATTATCACATCAAAACTCCCTAACTCTACTGGTATCAAGTCAATCTTAAATGTTTCGCTAACCAGTTTAATTTCTCGATTCCGACATATATTATCTGCTGAAATTAATTTACCATTTGCTAATTCGAGTAAAAATTTACTATCCAAAGGCGTCAATGGACAACTTAATTTAGCACAAAAATCTCTACTCATATAGCTTCTATCCGCACCCGAATCAAATAAAACGTAAGCAGATTTATTGTCAATAAGAAACGTACCCGTAACAAGCTCTGGGTCTTCCTGTGCCTCTGCCGCATTAATATTGAAAACTCTTCCGCGGCCTTGTCCATTCGTGTTCTCCTGGTTCGGGCAATTTCTAATAATGTGGCCCGGTTTTCCACATTTATAACAAACTACATTGGCATAACTTGCTCTGACACTACTTGCTCCACCATTACTCGTTCCGACACCATTTGTTCCTTTCGTTCTATTAACCCCTGGTCCGTAGACCTCACACTTCGCCGCGCTATGACCATTTCTTTTACACTTATTGCAAAATTTGGTGCAGAACCCCGAGTGATACTTTTCACACTTTTGGCATAGCTGCTTCTGATTGTTGTTGTTGTTGCGGTTATTATTGTTGTTGGGATGGTTGTTGTAGTTGCTGTTGTTGTTGTTGTTGTTGTTGTTGTTGTTGGGCCGTTTGTTGTAGTTGCGATTGATGTTGCGATTGTTGGGATAATTGTTGCGATTATTGTTGTAATTGCTGTTGTTGTTATATTGGTGATTCTTATCACCGTTTTCCTCCCACTTTCTTTTGACTTGCTTCACATTGGCCTCTTCAGCAGTCTGTTCTTTAATTCTTTCTTCAATCTGGTTCACTAGTTTGTGAGCCATTCTACATGCCTGTTGTATGGAGGCGGGCTCGTGTGAACTTATATCTTCTTGGATTCTTTCCGGTAATCCTTTCACAAACGCGTCGATCTTCTCTTCCTCATCTTCGAATGCTCCCGGACACAATAGGCACAATTCTGTGAATCGTCTTTCGTACGTGGTAATATCAAATCCTTGGGTTCGTAACCCTTTAAGTTCTGTCTTGAGCTTATTGACCTCGGTTCTGGGACGGTAATTCTCGTTCATCAAGTGCTTGAATGCTGACCACGGTAGTGCGTACGCATCGTCTTGTCCCACTTGCTCTAGATAGGTATTCCACCATGTTAACGCAGAACCTGTGAAGGTATGCGTAGCGTACTTCACTTTGTCCTCTTCAGTACACTTACTTATGGCAAACACCGATTCGACCTTCTCGGTCCACCGTTTCAATCCGATCGGTTCTTCGGTTCCATCAAATTCCAAAGGTTTGCAGGCAGTGAATTCTTTGTAGGTGCATCTTACACGATTTCCTGTACTGCTAGATCCAAGGTTATTATTGGTATGTAGCGCAGCCTGTAGTGCTGCTATGTTTGAAGCTAGAAAAGTACGGAATTCCTCTTCATTCATATTCACGGTGTGTCGAGTAGTCGGTGCCATTTCCTTCAAAATAGTTAAATGGAACAAGTTAATCATACAGAATATTAAGAGTAGTTAATAGTATTTCGTAGCATAATATGAACTCATTTATAAAAGCTTTTTCTTCATATTAGCGTTTTATAAGTTTAAATTCGGGTAGTACCTACCCGTTAAGTTCATACTTAGTAGCTAATATACAATTCAACTACTACAATTCTATATGAAAAACTGATTATAATAATATTTCGCGTTCAAACTTTTACACAATATTTTACAAACTTACAATACCGCTTATTTTACATATAGCATGAAATATAGCACACAATAAATTTGATACAAGATGGTTGTGAGGATAATTCTAGCTAGTACACAAGTCATTCAGCAAAGGCAGTAAAGACACGTAATTCATACGTCCAGAAACAAGTCATGCATTCTGGTTTTACTAGGACTACTTCCCATCCTTGGTCTTGTGGAACATAACCGTTATGGCCGTTGATAAGACATCGTTTTGTAACGTCGTCAAAGGGACGAGGGTTACGTAATGTCCAACAGTCCCGTAACAATCTAAAAACCTCATTTCTTACCCCAATTACTGACTCCGTCACTTGTGGGAACGTTTTGTTTAATAGTTGTAGGCCGATGTTCTTGTTCTCACTTTGGTGAGAAGCGAACATTACTAATCCGTAAGCATAACATGCTTCTTTATGTTGCATGTTAGCCGCTTTTTCTAAATCACGAAGTCCAATATTCGGATATATTGAGTCAAAATAATTTCTTAACCCATTGCGTAAAATAGCATTAGGGTTCCCCGCAATATATGCGTCAAAGTAAACACATCGTAACTTATGGATTTCCCAATGTGATATCCCCCATCTTTCGAACGAAAGCCTTTTATAAACCAAGGCATTCTTGGAACGTTCTTCGAATGTCTTACAAACTGAGCTCGCCTTAAATAGTTGTGCCGAGGAATTCTGACCGACTCTAGACAAGATTTCATCAATCATGTCTCCGGGTAGGTCTCTTAAAATATTGGGTTGTCTATCCATTTTGTGTTTTTATACTGTAAAATAGACAAGAGTTAGATTCATAAAAAAAATACTTATTAGTACAAGCAATTTTTACATATATCATAAAGCATAAGCACACTATATTACATATATTACACCACACGAAAAGTTAGAAGAAAAGTTATTGAAAAATCGAGGTTACGCCTATGTAGCTATGGAAAACCAAATCGATCGACCCTCCTATGAGTCGACTAAAGCAGGTCTCTGAGAATTCTATCTCACAGGTAAGTATGTACAGTTTTTATTTTACTTTTATTGCTTTTAACCTTTTGATAATAAACGCTGAATTGTTCGCTATAAAGTATTACATTGATATTCAATAAAAATAGGGTTAATAAACCAAAATTATTGATATCATACAAAAATTTAATTTATCACTGCGAAATTTGCCGTTTATTCATAAGGTATAAAAATCTTTAATCAATCAATCCAAAATATTTCAGAAATTCATCAGGAGTAAAACTAGGTAATATAGCTGAAATTACTTTACCCAAAAGAGGGACGTATATTTTTGTTAATATTTTATTAGTTAAAATGGGATAAAAGGAAAAAAAATGATTTTTATTTTCATTTTACCTTGTTTTTAAAAGATTAATATATAACTACTTTATTTTAAATGTAAGTTTTGTAAAACTAAAATATATAAAAATTAATAATATGAAATTTTATTAATATGCATTTTAAATTTAAGTTTGGTGTGAATTTAAAAAAAATGTACTTTATTTCATTAAGCTAAAAAAATTGATTTCTAAAATTCGTCGTGAGTTGAAGACTATGTCGTTGAACCGAAATTGCTTTACCCGAGGGCGGGACGAGAAATTTTATTATCATTATTTTTAATTTTATTAATCTAAAGTATGCCAAAAAAAAACATTAAAAAATCCAAAAATCTTTGCTTTTAAAACAATCGCTTTAAAATGACAAATTTTAAAATTTTGTCGAGGGACGAACTAGGTAAACGTACCGAAACGCCCTCAATCTAAAAAGAAACAAAATTTTAAATTAAGTAATTATTTGTTTTATAAGTTAAAGGTTTAAAAAAAATATTAGACCCCATGCGATCGCATGGGGATTGCAAGGGAAACCCATGCGATCGCATGGGCACCCTGGGCAAATCAGGTTACAAGTTCCATTCGACTGGTCTTCTGTCTCATTTCAAATACACACATACGCGAACACTACTCCCAAACTCTCCCTAAAATCATCATTTTTTAACTAAATTCAACAAAATTTCTTGCTATAATTGAAATGTCCCGTTCTTATTGATTAAAAACGTTCCATATTAATTGATTTCGTTGCGAGGTTTTGACCTCTATATGAGACGTTTTTCAAAGACTGCATTCATTTTAAAACAAACCATAACCTTTATTTCATCAATAAAGGTTTAAAAAGCTTTACGTAGATTATCAAATAATGATAATCTAAAATATCCTGTTTACACACGACCATTACATAATGGTTTACAATACAAATATGTTACAACAAAATAAGTTTCTTGAATGCAGTTTTTACACAATATCATACAAGCATGGACTCCAAATCTCGTCCTTATTTAAGTATGCGACAGCGGAAGCTCTTAATAATCACCTGAGAATAAACATGCTTAAAACGTCAACAAAAATGTTGGTGAGTTATAGGTTTAACCTATATATATCAAATCATAATAATAGACCACAAGATTTCATATTTCAATACACATCCCATACATAGAGATAAAAATCATTCATATGGTGAACACCTGGTAACCGACATTAACAAGATGCATATATAAGAATATCCCCATCATTCCGGGACACCCTTCGGATATGATATAAATTTCGAAGTACTAAAGCATCCGGTACTTTGGATGGGGTTTGTTAGGCCCAATAGATCTATCTTTAGGATTCGCGTCAATTAGGGTGTCTGTTCCCTAATTCTTAGATTACCAGACTTAATAAAAAGGGGCATATTCGATTTCGATAATTCAACCATAGAATGTAGTTTCACGTACTTGTGTCTATTTTGTAAATCATTTATAAAACCTGCATGTATTCTCATCCCAAAAATATTAGATTTTAAAAGTGGGACTATAACTCACTTTCACAGATTTTTACTTCGTCGGGAAGTAAGACTTGGCCACTGGTTGATTCACGAACCTATAACAATATATACATATATATCAAAGTATGTTCAAAATATATTTACAACACTTTTAATATATTTTGATGTTTTAAGTTTATTAAGTCAGCTGTCCTCGTTAGTAACCTACAACTAGTTGTCCACAGTTAGATGTACAGAAATAAATCGATAAATATTATCTTGAATCAATCCACGACCCAGTGTATACGTATCTCAGTATTGATCACAACTCAAACTATATATATTTTGGAATCAACCTCAACCCTGTATAGCTAACTCCAACATTCACATATAGAGTGTCTATGGTTGTTCCGAAATATATATAGATGTGTCGACATGATAGGTCGAAACATTGTATACGTGTCTATGGTATCTCAAGATTACATAATATACAATACAAGTTGATTAAGTTATGGTTGGAATAGATTTGTTACCAATTTTCACGTAGCTAAAATGAGAAAAATTATCCAATCTTGTTTTACCCATAACTTCTTCATTTTAAATCCGTTTTGATTGAATCAAATTGCTATGGTTTCATATTGAACTCTATTTTATGAATCTAAACAGAAAAAGTATAGGTTTATAGTCGAAAAAATAAGTTACAAGTCATTTTTGTAAAGGTAGTCATTTCAGTCGAAAGAACGACGTCTAGATGACCATTTTAGAAAACATACTTCCACTTTGAGTTTAACCATAATTTTTGGATATAGTTTCATGTTCATAATAAAAATCATTTTCTCAGAATAACAACTTTTAAATCAAAGTTTATCATAGTTTTTAATTAACTAACCCAAAACAGCCCGCGGTGTTACTACGACGGCGTAAATCCGGTTTTACGGTGTTTTTCGTGTTTCCAGGTTTTAAATCATTAAGTTAGCATATCATATAGATATAGAACATGTGTTTAGTTGATTTTAAAAGTCAAGTTAGAAGGATTAACTATTATTTGCGAACAAGTTTAGAATTAACTAAACTATGTTCTAGTGATTACAAGTTTAAACCTTCGAATAAGATAGCTTTATATGTATGAATCGAATGATGTTATGAACATCATTACTACCTTAAGTTCCTTGGATAAACCTACTGGAAAAGAGAAAAATGGATCTAGCTTCAACGGATCCTTGGATGGCTCGAAGTTCTTGAAGCAGAATCATGACACGAAAACAAGTTCAAGTAAGATCATCACTTGAAATAAGATTGTTATAGTTATAGAAATTGAACCAAAGTTTGAATATGATTATTACCTTGTATTAGAATGATAACCTACTGTAAGAAACAAAGATTTCTTGAGGTTGGATGATCACCTTACAAGATTGGAAGTGAGCTAGCAAACTTGAAAGTATTCTTGATTTTATGAAACTAGAACTTTTGGAATTTATGAAGAACACTTAGAACTTGAAGATAGAACTTGAGAGAGATCAATTAGATGAAGAAAATTGAAGAATGAAAGTGTTTGTAGGTGTTTTTGGTCGTTGGTGTATGGATTAGATATAAAGGATATGTAATTTTGTTTTCATGTAAATAAGTCATGAATGATTACTCATATTTTTGTAATTTTATGAGATATTTCATGCTAGTTGCCAAATGATGGTTCCCACATGTGTTAGGTGACTCACATGGGCTGCTAAGAGCTGATCATTGGAGTGTATATACCAATAGTACATACATCTAAAAGCTGTGTATTGTACGAGTACGAATACGGGTGCATACGAGTAGAATTGTTGATGAAACTGAACGAGGATGTAATTGTAAGAATTTTTGTTAAGTAGAAGTATTTTGATAAGTGTATTTAAGTCTTTCAAAAGTTTATAAATACATATTAAAACACTACATGTATATACATTTTAACTGAGTCGTTAAGTCATCGTTAGTCGTTACATGTAAGTGTTGTTTTGAAACCTTTAGGTTAACGATCTTGTTAAATGTTGTTAACCCAATTTTTATAATATCAAATGAGATTTTAAATTATTATATTATCATGATATTATCATGTATGAATATCTCTTAATATGATATATATACATTAAATGTCTTTACAACGATAATCGTTACATATATGTCTCGTTTAAAAATCATTAAGTTAGTAGTCTTGTTTTTACATATGTAGTTCATTGTTAATATACTTAATGATATGTTTACTTATCATAGTATCATGTTAACTATATATATATCCATATATATGTCATCATATAGTTTTTACAAGTTTTAACGTTCGTGAATCACCGGTCAACTTGGGTGGTCAATTGTCTATATGAAACATATTTCAATTAATCAAGTCTTAACAAGTTTGATTGCTTAACATGTTGGAAACATTTAATCATGTAAATATCAATCTCAATTAATATATATATACATGGAAAAGTTCGGGTCACTACAATAATCCGCCATAATCATGCCTTTCTTCAGCTGGGGGAGCAAAAATGTAAAAATTTCACTCCTAAACTCATAAATTTTCTAATTTTTGTGATAAATATAATTAATTATCCTAATTTAATTTTGATGATTTCTAGCTTTATTAGAGTTAAATTGTTAGTATATTATGCTTGTATAACCTAGATTGATGCTATTTGTCATGATTTGAAGCCTTAAACTTCAAATTTTTTAGAAATCTAGGGTTTGTGTTCTTGAGCAATTTGGGACTTTTTGATATAAATAGATTATGGCCAATTTTTGTTATGAATTGTTGCTAAATTAAGTAGTGTAACATGTTTAAGTAGCTAAATGATCTAAACTTTGATCCTAAACATGATTTTTGAGCATCAAAGTGGACTTTTTAAGTCTAAAATTCATGAACTTGATTATTTTGATATGAATGCTATTTGAAACTTGTTTAATTGCTAGTAATGATTATTTAAACATGTTATTTGAGTTGAATGCTTATGAACTTTGTATGCATTTTCATATATGCTTATTTGAAAAATTGTAGAATTGATAAAAATATGAAAATGAGTATAAATTTAATATGGATTAATCATGTTATTGTAATTGTTTTAATTTGTTATTTTGCTAACACTGCATATTTGGATGCACAAAATTTGTGTTTAATGTGTTTTGCAGAGAAATACCGATACTGACGGTGCATCATCGTCTAGACAACCTGAACAAGAACCTGATCAAGAACCACAACCGGAACCACAACCTGAACAACAACAACATTATGATCAACACATGCTATATTATGAGCCGGAACCACTGTGTTACACTCATTATCGTCAATTTCAGCCTCACCCGAGGATTGCGCACCTACTTATTAATGAACAACAGTTACATCCCAACCTAAGATTCGATCGTTGTTGGACAGAGTACCCGAAATTTCAAAAAAACATGCACATCCTTTACCACAAAAATATTGAAATGCCTCGGGTAATCGATTGGGAGCCTTTGGAAACGGTTGGCCAAGCTGATTCGGTTAGAGGCTTACTAGTTCAGAGGTATGGTAACTCTACATTTAACGATTGGATCCATTTATTTATCACGCGTAGAACTATATATAGAGAATGGTGTGTTGAATTACTTAGCACTATAAAGTTAAATAATCAGGTTACTATGTTCGGAGATAAAAGTTTTATTAGATTTCTTTTAGGGAGTACAATGTACATAATGTCCATGTTGGACATGGCCAGAGCTTTATTAATCTATACCTCCGCTGAGATTAATACTCCTGATTGTACTAGTTTAATTGCCGAAGGTGAGAGAGTAGATAGGAATTTTAACAATGACGCCGTATGGAGGCGTATGTCAAGATTTAGGGAGTTTACGCGGGGTGGAAGACACTCCTATTTAGATATTGACAGGGCAGAACTCCAGGTAATACATAGATTTTTAGCAAACTCGATTACACAACGGGGTAGAAACAAAGAGAAAATGACCCTAAACGATTTATTTTATCTTAAGTGTATTCGAGACCCGAGGAGCTTTGTTAATATTCCTTATTGCGTTGGCAACTATCTTTCTAAAGTTGTTGAGGGTATGTAAGCAGGAATTATTATAGGGGGAGGTATTTTTGTTACTCTTATTGGAGAGTACTTAGGTGTAGATAAAGAGCATGGGGGTCCGATGGTAGAGATTGAGGAACAAGCCGAGAGAATAGGCTTGCAGGTTTATCAAGGTGCAAAGGTACTAAAACGGAGGCACAATATGCCAATACCATATCAGGGCACCCATCCACAGGTAGAAAGGGGTTCAGATGAGGAGATGGAGGAAGCATATGACATTAGGGATGTCATTACGGATAGTTATACCGATGTTTATCAGCATATGTATGAGGTGGAAATGAATAACCAGGATAGGCATCATCAGTATGAACAGTGGAGAGCCGCGGATGAGTATGAGCAATCCAGTCGACGCCAACACGATAGCTGGCAAGTTCATCAGTACCAAATCATGAGCCAGCTATCATATCAGGTACCACATAACTACATTCCGACTTGGCCTGCTTTTTATCCACCACATCAGCCTGACATCCGACCACCCTTTAACTTGTACGACCGTAATCAAGCCTATCAGGACACCTATCACCAGCCATGGAACCCGAGCGATGACATGAACTGGAATCCATATCTAGATTGATACAGTTCCATTGGTGATTTCTTATCTTTTATCATTTTTATTTATTATTGTTTAAACATATAATATTTTGATATTTTTATGTAATTTTTAACCTTTTTATTATTGTGTTACTAATATTTCATATTTATAATTTAAAAGTGGGATATTAAGTCCCATTTCAAATTACCATGCATGTGTATATTTGTATTGTATGTATATTGTCAATTGTACATAACAGAGTAAAACAGCAAACTTTCAAAGACTGGCATTAAGTTCAGCAAAAGCTACTAATTTTGACGACAAGATGCAAAATATATGTGAAATAACAACTGCAGGAATGAACAAATGATGTGCACCATTTATCATTCAAACAAACAACAATATGTTTGCAAACTTTGGTAAAATTTAATCATTTTTCTACGCTAATCACCCTCAATAATTTAAATTGTTACTGATTTCTTACAAATGAGGGCATTGCAAGATCTTAAGTGTGGGAAGAGATTAAATTCTTTCGGTTTTAAAAATTTGACTTATACACTTGGTTTAATAGCCACCATTAAAATACTAGTAAAGCAGTAGTTGTATTAGAATCTAGTGCTCTCTGATAATAAAGAACAGCCCTAGTCTTATATACTGACTACCCACTTCTAGTAAAATTTTTAAATTTTTTTAACTAAATGAACTCAAAATCATGTTTATACATATTTATGAACGATAAAACTAGGTGTTAACACCTAAATTATTGTTACTCGGAAAGAACATAAATTGAGAAACAACCCAAAACGCTTGAATTCATTTAAAATGGAATAGAAGAGAATAAAAAGGCAAAGAAAGAAAAATAAAAGCCAAGTGTGGGAAAAATTTACCAAGTTATTTAGAACATATATCACATATTTTTGTACAAATAATTGAAGATACTTTTGTTTTGGACGATATTAATCAGTTTTACCCAGTTTATTATAATATAAATGGAATTTAAAAGGAAGTAAAGTCTTCCGAGAAAAAGACACGCGCTTCTTGATTTCGGTCCAGACCAGTTGTAAAGTCTACGAAAAACCTTGAAAAGTTTTCTCGAAAATCAGCTGGAAATCTACGGACCTCAGCATCAAACAGGGTCACCAAGTGGCCAGACTTATCCTAACCATGAGAGGATCTGTCTCGTACAATGGGGGGCACCGTGCAAATTAGCTTATAAGACTAATGAATCAGATCCCCAGAAAGGATAATCTCCTTAAAAGATTAAAAATCAGCATTTAAGCCTGATATTACTCAATCCTTGAGATTGACTTTTAAAGATTGAGAATTACAAACTCATAGAATTCGATGATATCTAAACTTGAGCTTGAACGAGAAAATATTTATCAAAATTACAAACCGATTTGTATTCTCAAAAACCTATTTTTAATGCATTCATTACCATTGAACGTAAAATCCTGAGAATTCACCGGAATTCATTAGGTCACCTGAACCAAATCGGGTGTCAACCGTAAGAATGGTGGTTGCATAGCATGGTCGAAGACAGGACCTTGTGCTAGACCAAAAAACTATAGGGTGATCTTAACTATTGCTCCTACAAAGGATAGTACTTGCATCCGACACGTTGTGGACCATAATCAAAAGCATGTCATTAGACATTGCCTTAACACTTGCTTGTTCAATGCTTTCCTTTACAACCGGACGGTAGTTTACCGAAAGGTAATATACGGAGCAAGTAAACTGGACGTGTTGATTTCACAATACAAGGTTAGCAAGTGGGTGACACAAAACCGCAAGTTTTGAGCTAAAATTTTCAAATCTGAAATCCACAAAACCCACAAAAACATTTTGCAAACACCGGTGAAGGGTTATTCAGAAAAACTTATCTAGGGTAAAAAAAAAAAAACTAGATTGAATTTTCAAAAGATTAAATGTTTTCATAAAGATTCAATTTCCTAAAGGATCAAAATTTTCATAGTCACGTGGGATTGTAAACCACGACGCTACTATCATTGTTCATACCGCCGTATCAAAATCACTGATGTACAAAGTGTGAAGAATAAAGAAGTGATTCTAGTAAAGTTATATTCAAGTTCTATATTGTTTGAGGACAAGCAACGCTCAAGTGTAGGAATATTTGATAATGCTAAAAACGAACACATATTTCATAGCATTATCTTTCAAGAAAGATAAGCTTTTAGTTGCAATTGTTCTATTTTCAAGTAATATTCATTTAAATAATAAAAGGTGAAGACAAAAGACAGATTCGACGATTTGAAGACACAAACGACCAAAAAGATAAAAGTACAAAGTACAATCCAAGTGGTTCAATTTATTGATGAGAAACGTCTAAAAATGACAAGAGTACAAGCCGCAAAACGCAAAGTACAAGATAATAAATCGTACGAAAGGACGTTCAAAAATTCAGAACGGGACATGAACCAACTATCAATGCACGAGTCAACGGAGCTAAAATTACAAATCAACTACGCACATGAATATAATATAATATATATATATATATATATATATATATATATATATATATATATATATATATATATATATATATATATATATATATATATATATATATATATATATATATATATATAAAATTATATATATTATATTATTAAAAACCATCGGCAAACTAGAAAACAAATGGATGTGAGCTGGATTAGGAGGCCATGTAATCGCATGGACTTGAAGCCTATATCCCATGCGATCACATGCCAGTAAAAGTGTGGCCAAGTGCTATAAATAGCCAACAAATTCGACCAATAATACACACCTCTTTCATTCTTTCTTCCTTCTGTAAGAAATATATATATATTTATAATTATAATATTAATTTTAATTTTAATTTAAGTTTAATAATAATTGGGTTATTGTAAGGAATGTTTTAAGGTTTTGTAAGTTGAAACTCTGTTCGTGTAACACTACGCGATTAATACTCATTCTAAGTTATGTTCAACCTTTTTAAATTAATGTTATGTAGCTAAGTTATTATTATGCTTATTTAAGCCGAAGTAATCGTGATGTTGGACTAAATATTAAGACTGGATTATGGGGCTTTGGACCATAATTGGGGTTTGGACAAAAGACCGACACTTGTGGAAATTATACTATGAGCTATTAATGGGCTTTATATTTATTTAACTGAATGATAGTTCGTTAATTTAATATAGAGATTTACAATTTGAGGTAAATATAAATAACCACATACACTCGATCGGACACGATGGGCGGGATATTTATAAATACTAATAATCGTTCATTTGACCGGACACGGGAATGGATTAATAGTCAATGGACTCATTAAAACATGGGTGGATTACATACAAGGAAAATTGGTGTAATTGTTAACAACATATTAAAACCTTGGGTTACACGCAGTCGATAACCTGGTGTAATTATTAACAAAGTATTAAGACCTTGTTACAGTTAAATCCCCAATTAGTTGGAATATTTGACTTCGGGTATAAGGTTAATTTGGCGAAGACCCTCACACTTTATAATTATGACCGATGGACTATTATGGAAAAAACCAGATGGACATATCGAATAATCCAGGATAAAGGATAATTAACCCATGGTAATAAATTAAAATCAACAAGTCAAACATCATGATTACAGAAGTTTAAATAAGCATAATTCTCTTATTTTATATCTCATCGCACATTTATTTATCGTAATTTAAATTATTGCACTTTTAATTATCGTACTTTTATTTATCGTCATTTACTTTGCGCTTTAAATTAAGTTATATTTAATATTTTGCATTAGGACTTAAAATCGACAAACCGGTCATTAAACGGTAAAACCCCCCTTTTATAACAATAATAATACTACTTATATATATATATATATATATATATATATATATATATATATATATATATATATATATATATATATATATATATATTTATACAAATATAGTTAATAAAAATATAGCGTTAAACTCAGCTGTATCCCTGTGGAACGAACCGGACTTACTAAAAACTACACTACTCTAGGATTAGGTGTGATGACCCGGGAATTTCCGACCAAATTTAAACTTAATCTTTATATGGTTTCGGCACGATAATAAAGTTTATTTAAACCGGGTCTAAAAGTTTTTGGAAACTATATTAATGTAATCAATTACCTTTAACAATGCCTGACGATTCATGAACAAATAGTTGTGAATATATATATATATATATATATATATATATATATATATATATATATATATATATATATAAATATAAATAAAAGTATGTATAATAAATTTAAATAATAAAATACAACAAGTTATTAAGATTAAGTATGTAAAATATTATTTATCATTATCGTTATCAATATAAAACTATTGTGTAATACTAACATCACAAAAATTAAAATTTTAATAACTTTACTAAAGCTATGATTTGAATGCATATTTAGTATTATTATAACTTGCGAAATTATCATTTTATTTTTATATCACTAATATTAATATCATTTTTGTTATTAGTACTATTTTGATTATTGATATTATTATTATTATTTCTATTATTATTACTATTATCATAGTTATATGTTTCATAACCATTTTTGTTTAACATTATTATAATTATTAAAAGATTAATCCTAAACTATAAATATAACTATATAATCACAAGAGAAATAGAAATAAAATATAAATACAGATGCAGTTGGATATAAGGATATAAGGATATATATATATATATATATATATATATATATATATATATATATATATATATATATATATATATATATATATATATATATAATAACATATACTTACGCGGAATTTTTTTTATTTCTACATCTGTTTCTGTTTCTTTTCTTCTTCTTTCTTATTTACAATTTACTGTTAACCCGTGAAACTGTCAATCTACATCAACCCTACCACAAGACTTTTATCAATTTTAAACATCAAGATTTCAACCACTCCTGCGTATTAATCTAAAGAAAACAGATGTTTTTTTTTTATTTTTCTTTCTTTCTTTTTATCAGCGAAAACCTCTGGACTTATTAAAATTTTTTCATATTTCGAATTCGAACCGTTTAGCAAAATCTAAAAATGCAGAAACGTTCTAATTGATTTCTTGAAACTTTCTTCAAAGTTACAAAAGCTAATTCGAAGAAACGAACAAGAATTTAGAAGTCAAAGCATTTTTGTAAAAAAGTCAAATGTGTGTTCTTCAATCAAATTGATGTTTTAGAAATCGTTTATGGATTGGAAAAGCTTTTATGACTCATTTGAAACTTGTTTCATGTTATAACAGTTTGTTAAAACTTTATAAATCTTGAAATCATTTTTTTTTGTTATATATGCTGTCGACGAGCAGAAGCACAGCTTCTTTTTATTTTATTTTTTATTTTTTTTTTGTTTAATCAAAAGATCACTAGTACATGTTTTTATGCTGAATATTAATTCATAAAACTAAATCAATAAACGTATTATGGGTGAGATTAATCTTTGGGTCGACTGATTCATCGTAGAAGAAGAAGGATTGTAAACAGAAAACAAAACGGGTTAAGTTTACAAGGGGCAATACAATTTCGGAAAAACAGAACTGGATGGGTGGTAGAGGGAGTTGGGATTTATCGAGAGGTCACGGGTTCGAGCCCCGTCGTGGGCAATTCTTTTTAAGAGGCTTATTAAAGGGTATAACCATATTTTTTTCCATTATTATGATAATTATTATTATTATTATTGTTGTTGTTGTTATGATTATTATTATCATTATTATTTTTAGCATTTTAATACTTATTATTATTATCATATTTATAAGGATTATAACTATTATTATTATTATTATTATTATTATTTATATAAATATTACAATTGTTATCTTTATAATTAAATTATCATTCTAAGTAGTATTATTATTATTTTGATTTTTATCTTTGTTAGTGTTATAATTATTTCTATTACTAATATCATAATTATGTATGTAAGTAATAAAAACGTTATTAATATTAGAAATTTTCATAAGTATTATTAATATCATTATTATTAATTTTTATCATTTAAGTATTATTATCATTAACATAACTAATATTATTATCATCATTGTTAATACTATTATTACTATTACTATTATTATTATTAATTATTGTTATTAGTAAGATAAATGTTATTACTCCTAACAACTAGAAGTATTGATACCATTGATCAAATTTTGTCGTTTATCAAATTAAGAGTATTATCATTATCATTAGTATTTTCATAAGTATTATTAAGATTATTATAAGTTTTATCATTTTAGTATTACTTTCATCGTTAGGATTATGATTAACATTGGTAATATTATTATAAAAATGATACGATTTATTAGTAATTACATAAATATTAGTATTATTACTATAAATATATTATTAAGGTTATTATCATTATTTTTACCTTTATTAATATTAACTTATTATAATTATAACTACCGTTTTAATAAACAAACGAAATATATATACATAAATATATTTAACACAAACAACATAACAAAGTATTTCTTTTCTATATATATAAAACGAATATATGAAACCTAAATATATTATTAATATAAATATGATATAACTAATAAGTTATGTATGCATATATATAAAATTATTCTATTACGATTATGAGTATTAAGAAATATACAAATGATATAGGTTCGTGAATCCGAGGCCAACCCTGCATTGTTCAATTGTTCAATATAGTCATATATATTTTTACTACAAAATACATTAGGTGAGTTTCATTTACCTTTTTACCCTTTATATTTTTGGGCTGAGAATACATGCGCAATTTTTATAAATGTTTTTACGAAATAGACACAAGTAATCAGAACTACATTATATGGTTGAATGATCGAAATCGAATATGCCCTTTTTATTAAGTCTGGTAATCTAAGAATTAGGGAACAGACACCCTAATTGACGCGAACTCTAAAGATAGATCTATTGGGCCCAACAAGCCCCATCCAAAGTACCGGATGCTTTAGTACTTCGAAATTTATATCATGTCCGAAGGAGGATCCCGGAATGATGGGGATATTCTTATATGCATATTGTGAATGTCAGTTACCAGGTGTTCAATCCATATGAATGATACTTTTATCTCTATGCACGGGACGTATGTTTATGAGAAATGGAAATATGAAATCTTGTGGTCTATTAAAATTATGAAATGATTATTTATGTTAAACTAATGAACTCACCAACCTTTTGGTTGACACTTTAAAGCATGTTTATTCTCAGGTACGAAAGAAATCTTCCGCTGTGCATTTGCTCATCTTAGAGATATTACTTGGAGTCATTCATGACATATTTCAAAAGACGTTGCATTCGAGTCATTGAGTTCATCAAGATTATTATTAAGTCAATTATAGTTAGATATATTACGAAATAGTATGCATGTTGTCAACTTTCGATGAAATGAAAGATTGTCTTTTAAAAAATGAATGCAATGTTTGTAAAATGTATCATATAGAGGTCAAGTACCTGGCGATGTAATCGACTGTTGTGAAACATTTATAATCGAGATGGACTTCGTCCGGATGGATTAGGACGGGTCTTCACAGTTGGTATCAGAGCGGTGGTCTTAGCGAACCAGGTCTGCGTTAGTGTGTCTAACTGATAAGTCGTTAGGATGCATTAGTGAGTCTGGACTTCGACCGTGTCTGCATGTCAAAAGTTTTGCTTAATATTTTGTGTCGAAACATTATCTGCTTATCATTTCTTGTCTAGACACGTCTTACTGCAGTGACTGCATGAATAGTGTATAGACAAAATTCATATCTTAGCGTATCTGCTAAATCATATCTTATTGTATTTATTACTGTAAACTTTACCTGACGTATCCCATAAATTCCTCCGTAATCTACGAAACTTTTATTCTATATATATATGGATAATCTATGTAATTAGAATACCATCCGATAGCCGAAAATATTTTCATATCGAAAATCCTTTATCCAATCGTACGAAATGGAATTCGTCACCAGTTCAAGTCACTCTGATTCCGAAATGGAATCCCACTCAAGCTCCGAAAGCAGTGTGACCGGAATGGATCAACCAATCAGTCATCATCTATTCTGGATGAACTGGGGATGGGTTCGTAGCCTCCTCAATCATTGGAGACAAGTAGAAGGTGATCCTTTCAATCCGAGACATTGCCCTATTGGCGAAGAACCTGAAGCACTTACCGGTGAACCTGTTCAAAACACCATCTTTTCTCTCATTTCCAGAGTATCTCGCCACGATTATATACTATACCAAATTCTAGATTATATTTATCCGCTAGTCCGAACCGAAAATCACCCCGGTGTAATAGAAGAAGTCAACGAGCTTCGCGCTCGGGTAGTGGCTTTAGAGAATATGGTGCGAAGGTTACAAACACCAGTAGCATAACCAGTACCACCACCAATGTCAACAGTACCATCACCACCACCAACATCAACATCCGCATCTCACACCTTAACATCTTAATCTATACCTGGAACATCAACGTCATACGCTGTGACAACCCGGAAATTTTCAACCAAATTTAAACTTTATCTTTATATTATTCCGACACGATAAGCAAAGTTTGTTAAGTTAAATCTCAAGAATTTTAAATTGTGTTCATACAATCATTATAACCTCGACCAAATTCCGACGATTCACGAACCGTTATATATAAATAAATATGTATATATATGTATATATATATTATAACTTGAGAATATTAATAAAGTATTAAACGTATAATACTTTACATGAACGTATTTGTTTCAATATGTTTATCGATGGAATTAGAAGATAATATCAAATGATTGATTTATCAGATACATTATGATATCATTACGGGTCTATGTTATGAGGTCCACTGTGATTTAAGAAATCTATTCTTTTTGACAACATTCAGAAAATGGTAAAGTGATTTATAAGTAAGAACGTGAAGTGTAAATAACTTAGATGTTGGATATCGACAAGTTAAGTAACTCGACATTTTTCATTAAGATGATTTCATACGTTTATTTAACCTTTGAACTTTATCCCATGCTTCACCAACAAACTGTAATTTAAAAACTTGAGACCTATTATGAATATATATGATTCTACTTTTCTAAAACATTTTATGATATATAACGATTTCCATTATTTTAACCTTTAAACAAAATGATTCTTAAAAATATATTTGGTTTTGGAAAACAAAATTATTATATTTATTTGATTTAGTTTCAAACGTACAAAAACGTTTTCAGTTTAAAAAGAACTTTATTATTAAAACGTATGTAACTTTTATAAATATCTAGAACCACTTTTGACAACTCATTACTTAACCAGTATGATAAAGATAACGATATTTATATTTTATTTTATTAAATATATATAATGATTTAAATTAATATTATATATATTTATACGCGTATTATACGTACATAGTTTTATACTTTTACTATACTTAAACTTTACCTTTACTTTATTTTTACTTTACTTTAACTTTAATAATTCACTTTAATAATTCATACTTTAATAATTTACTTTAATAATTCATACTTTAATAATTCACTTTAATAATTCAAAAATCTATTATAAATAGAATTCAATAGGTTTCATTATTTCATAGAAACTTGAAAATATTTTTCTCTAAACTCTAAACTCTCTCAATCAATTTACATATATATATTTACTCCGTATTATTTCAAGATATTATTAGTATACATAAAATATTACGTCAGAGTGCTGTCCGAGTGATTTCGAAATTGTTTTTCGAGTGGGATTGGATTAAGGAAATATGTGTTATAGCTATGGAGGTGATTGGGTATGGTTCATGGGTATGCTCGTGAGGTCAATATAGTGTTTATCATCTCCGTTGTGTCTACGTACCTTTCCTGCAATATTGAATCTCAATATTGATACGTGAGTACTCATAATTTAACTTTTACATACTAATAGTGTATCCCTGACTAGTGCTCGAGTATATAGGATTATGCATGTTTGTACTTTTGATATTGCCTTTAGTTAGGTTATGTTGAATCCTGAATTAGTTATATATGCGACTGAGATAAGGTATAAGATATGCATGTCATTGGAAAGCTAGTGAAAAATTAAGAACTTTTCATTTAGATATCGAATGATTTCGATGAACGGATTTGAAGTTATAGTCCATCGAATTTTTGTATTATTATTAAAAATGATTATTATTATCGTCGTTATTATCGTCATTCTAGTTTTATCTTATTATTATTATTATTATTATTATTATTATTATTATTATTATTATTATTATTATTATTATTATTATTATTATTATCTTTATCAATAAAAGGATTTATCATTAAAAAATGTTATTTTTTTTTATTATTACTATCGTTATTATCGTTAAAGTTATAATTAGTATTATTATTATTATCCAATTATTATTATTATTATTATTATTATTATTGGTATTATTATTATTATTATTATTATTATCATTATTAATATATATATCATTATTTAAAAATGGTAATTGTTATTGTTATTATTATTATTACTATATTATCATTAAGATAATTATTAGTATTATCGTTAATAATGTTATAGTAACTATCATTATTAATATTAGTGTAATTAAAACAAATATTTGTAACACCTAATTATTTTGATTACTATTATTATCATTATTACCAACACGATATAAAAGACGATTAAAAGCTATTAAACGAAACGATTAGGAAATAATGGGTAAGAGTATCATGATGAAATTAAAATATTATAAGATATTGATTTAGATAAAATTATCGTTCTTATTATTTTTATCATTACTATTATTATTAAAATTATCGTTAGTATTAAAACTATCATTTTAACAAAAATTATCATTTTAATAGAAATTTCATTATTACTATAAAATATCATTATTATTATTATTATTATTATTATAAATAGAATTATTATTTTAAAGATAATATTAAAAATTATCGTAAATATTAAAGTTATCATAATTAGAATTATCGTTTTATCATAATGTCATCTTAGTAATTCTAAATATTGATATTTTTATAATAATAATTATTATTACAAAATAATACAACTTTTACTTACTATCATTATAGATATTATTTTATCAAATAAATATTTGATACAAACATATTTTACTACGTGTAATAACTTACTTTAATAATACCTATCATATTATCTTTATAATATTAAATGAACCCTATAAATTTTATTACTTAATATATATAGAAGTATATTTTATTATATAAATATAATATAAAATTTTATTTATTAATAAATAAATTATATTATTTACTCTAATAAATCTTTTAAAAGTATTTAAAAATATAAAACGACGATATTTAAACTATATATTAATCATGTATAGATTTTTAGAAATTATTTTGAGTCAAATTTACTTTTGTTGACTTTTGCATATTAGTCTCGAGCATTAGGATTGTGGTACACTATGACTTGACCTAATTTGTTAGACAAATATTGACCAACACATAAATATATATAATTAATTTAGGTTCGTGAATCCGAGGCCAACCTTGCACTTGTTCAATGACGTTATATGTATTTTTACTACGAAATACAGTATGATGAGTTTCATTTGCCCTTTTTACTCTTTACACTTTTGGGCTCAGAATACATGCAAATGCTTTATTAACTGTTTTACAATATTTATATGCGTGAGTTTCATTTGCCCTTTTTACTCTTTACACTTTTGGGCTGAGAATACATGCAAATGCTTTATTAACTGTTTTACAATATTTATATGCGTGAGTTTCATTTGCCATTTTTACTCTTTACACTTTTGGGCTGAGAATACATGCAAATGCTTTATTAACTGTTTTACAATATTTATATGCGTGAGTTTCATTTACCTTTTTACCCTTTATATTTTTGGGACTGAGAATACATGCACTTTTATAAATGTTTTACAAAATAGACACAAGTAATTGAAACTACATTCTATGGTTGAATTATCGAAATTGAATATGCCCCTTTTTATTAAAGTCTGGTAATCTAAGAATTAGGGAACAGACACCCTAATTGACGCGAATCCTAAAGATAGATCTATTGGGCCTAACAAACCCCATCCAAAGTACCGGATGCTTTAGTACTTCGAAATTATATCATGTCCGAAGGAGGATCCCGGAATGATAGGGGATATTCTTATATGTATCTAGTTAATGTCGGTTACCAGGTGTTCACCACATGAATGATAATTTTTTGTCTCTATGCATGGGACGTATATTTATGAGAACTGGAAATGAAATTCTTGTGGTCTATTAAAATGATGGAAATAAATGATTATGATAAACTAATGAACTCACCAACCTTTTGGTTGACACTTTAAAGCATGTTTATTCTCAGGTGTTAAAGAAATCTTCCGCTGTGCATTTGCTCATTTTAAAGATATTACTTGGAGTCTTTCATAGCATATTTCGAAGAACGTTGCATTTGAGTCATTGAGTTCATCAAAGATTATTATTAAATCAATTTATAGTTGGATAGTGGATATTATGAAATGGTATGCATGCCTGTCAATTTTTGATGTAAAGAAAGATTGTCTTTTAAAAACGAATGCAATGTTTGTAAAATGTATCATATAGAGGTCAAATACCTCGCAATGTAATCAACTATTGTGAATCGTTTATAATGTATATGAACGGGTCCTTTCAGTTGGTATCAGAGCGGTGGTCTTAGCGAACCAGGTCTGCATTAGTGTGTCTAACTGATAAGTCGTTAGGATGCATTAGTGAGTCTGGACTTCGACCGTGTCTGCATGTCAAAAGTTTTGCTTATCATTTCTAGTCGGAAATCATCTGCTTATCATCCATAGGAAATTACCTGCTTATCATTATTAGTCTAGGCACGTCTTGCTACATTAATTGCATGAGTAGTGTATAGACAAAATTCATATCTTAGCGTATCTCCTAAATCATATCTTATCGTATCTGTTACTTTAAACTTTTCCTGACATATCCCGCAAATTCCTCCGTAATCTATGAAATCTTTTGATCTCTATATATAGATATCCTATGTAAATAGAATACCACCTGATAGTCAAAAAATCATTTTTATATCGAAAATCCTTTATCCAATCGTACGAAATAGAATTTGTCATCAGTTCAAGTCACTCGGATTCCGAAATGGAATCTCACTCAAGCTCCGAAAGCAGTGTGACCGGAATGGATCAACCAATCAGACATCACCTATTCTGGATGAATTGGGGATGGGTTCGTAGCCTCCTCAATCATTGGAAACAAGAAGAAGGCGATCCTTTCCATCCACCACATTGCCCTCTTGGCGAAGAACCTGAAGCACTTACCGGCGAACCTGTTCGAGACACCATTTTCTATCTCATTTCCAGGGTATCTCGTCACGATTATATACTACATCAAATTCTAGATTTTATTTATCCGCTCGTTTCGACCGACAATCATCCTGGAATAATAGAAAAAGTCAGCGAACTTCGCGCTCAGGTAGTGGCTTTGGAGAATATGGTGCAGAGATTACAAACACCAGCAGCAGCACCAGCAGCATAACTAGTACCACCATCATCAACGCCAACAGTACCATTACCACCTCCAACCACAACAGCGTTGTAAACCTCAACTTCACAATCTATCCCACGAGCATCAACGTCATACGCACCATAGATACCAAGGAGTACCAACAACAATAACTGACAAAGTATTAATTCATAACTTCATTGGAGAAACATTCCGTGGCGATTATATAATCTCTAAAGTCTTAGAGATTATCTAATCTAGCCCTAACCATAAATCAGTTAAGAGAACCAAAATGATAGAAGGAAGAGTAGAAACCCTGATAAAAATGGTGTGTGATTAACAAGTTAAACTTGTTTTACCAACAGCATCAACAGTACCGTCAACGTCACCAGCATCGTCAGTACAGTCAACATCAGAATCAACAACACCTATAACATCACAAACTCCGTCAGTTCAAGAATCACTGTGGACATCATTACGAATCAATAACGTGTATATTGTATCAACAAGTTATGAAGAATTAACTCATTCCCTCTGAAGAAATTATATATATATTATATATATATATATATATATATATATATATATATATATATATATATATATATATATATATATATTTTTTTTTTTTTTTTTTGAAATAAAAAATAAATCTTTCCGTGCTAAGCTATTGTGTGTGAATCTTAACTACTCGGTTAATTCATATTACAAATATGCAATAATGTACGTCCCTCGCCCGAGACTTAACCATCGTTAACTACAATCTCTGTCTCAATTCAACAAATTCTAATTCCTAATAAATCAAGTATATATTTGATTTTACACTTCATCATTGATGTAACCGAAACTTTTCAGATAACATCATTCGTACTTTGCGAAGTTCACAAGAATTTAACGAAAACCAATATCACATCTCAACAAATAACGAAGTATTGATTCATAATTTCAATATTATTGAAGAAATACTTATGTAACCTCAAAAGCCTTCAAGGAATTATTCAATTCTAGTTCTAACCGTAAATCGAATGAGTTTAATTTAGTATTAACTCATTAAAATCTATGTTACATCTGAGGAGAATATATACATATATATTTTCATAAAGACTGTAATAAAATTCTTATGTACAAAATATTAATTGTGAAAATTTTTTTAACGGGTAGGTAATACCCGAGAGATATATATAAATTCACAATTAATATGTTACATTCTTCGAATCAGATTAATCAAATTATCAATTATACTTCCTACTTTCACAATAATATACATTCTTTCATAGAAATCAAAACAATCATACTCATTCAAACCCAATTACATATTCTGCTTTTAAAATCTCAGAATTCAATTCGAGATATAACTGGTACCATCACTTTTAGATTCCTACATCTTTTAAAGCTATACTTTGACTTTAAAAGTGTGTTAGAACATCAAATGTATACAAACGATTACAATCTGTGTTCAAACCCTTCAAAAATCTCTGAAGACACTTCAAATAATGAGCAATCGAGATCATGATCCAACCACATATTACCCACAGTTATGTACTTAAAAAGCTCTCAAAACCAAAGTCATAATTCAACACATATCTGTGTCAGATCTTTTGGCATTTATTAGCAAAAATAACCTTGCAATTCCTTTGCAAAGTAGCAAATTATATCACAGCTCCATCAAGACAACTTCGATTTTTTCATTCGGAGTAGCCTTATCATAATTTTGATTTATGTGACTACTCTTTTGTTACCGGAGAACCTTTCACATTCCACCACATTAGCAATAAACTTACCAACAACTTCACTGATCTTGGGCATTCCGAAGAATCTTTATATTTATCGAAACCTCATCATTTACTCATCTGCATCTTGTAACGAGAATTGCCATACGAATCATTGGGAATTAGCAATCAGTATTTTGAAATCTCACAGCATGTTGATGCCAACAGTTATACATAATGTCTATTTCCAAGGCTTACATACTTCGAATGTGAAGTTTCTGAAAAACACTCTGAACCGCGAACTAGTTCTCGAAATGCTGATGAAGCAACAAAAACTGTAAACGACCTTAGCAGTAAAAAGTTTTATGATAAAGATTAGTGTATTAACAAAGCTCAGAAATAGAGAAGTTTTGGAACTGGAAAACGGATTGAGCAAAGTATGAAGGAGGCTGTGGACAAATCACAAAGACTGAACTTGCCTTCAAAGAATCCAAATGATTCAGTGTCTGCTGAAGTCATTAATAAATACCTTGCTCCTGATACTAAACCCTTACAGACAATATTCTTCATCATTCTCTGATATTAGAAATTTTAAGATATCATCGTATCTTTCATTATAAATATCCTCCATATTTCTGAAGATATTTCCATAACTATTCTTATCTGGAATCATTTATCTCTTTGCGCTATCTGTATTACATCAAAAAGGAAACTGTTTAGTTCCTATACTCTGTAAACCTTTGAATTTAAAATATGAATGTTTTTGAAGTAGTGTTGGAAACTGAAGCATGAGTTAGTATAATATAATGACAATTGATCAACGTGATTATATTACAGTAATTCATGCTGAGTTTCTAAATGAAACGTGATGATTCACAGATCATAACATCATCATGTGCTATGTTATACGACTCTTTTATTCTATTTAACCTCTAAAATATCAAGAAAATATTTCTTGATGATTCGGCCTTTTCTAAGGTATTCTAGTAATTTGACAAGTCAAGATCGTGCCATCACAATTTTCTTCCTAGAACATTAACAATGTTCATTCCGAAATTCATATCTGTGAATTCTAGACCATTACAAGCGGTGCTTAATCGCAAGAAGAAGAAACGAAAGGACAAAACTCCGAAATAGAAATTGGGGTATAAATTGCAGCAAATAAAAGAGAGCATTAACTATGGATGCCAATGATTATAGAAGATAGAAACAGAGGCTTTAAAATATAAGGGAAGATATAAAGCCCAACGACAAACTAAAAAAATTATAAATCATATATATCGATGCATATAGCAATATAAAGACACGAGAGAACTAGAAACACTATAAACCCAAGAGTATAGTAGAAGTAAATAGATTCTTCCGGCGGTAGATGAAAAAGAAGAATGACCGATATGAAAGTTATAAGTATATCGAGAATCAAAACTGGATGGAGCATATTGATGAATACTTTAAAATATGAGTTGAGGGGGAAAGAATAGAAGGTGATGAAACATGACTAGGAACTTAGAAATCAATAGATTTAACTCACACAATGACGGAATAAGTGAATCAAACCCTCTAGTGAATAGGTTAAGCTTTTTGGGATTAATTTAGTCATACCACAACTAAATCAAGTGTGATTAGATCAACACCTAGAGCTATTATTCACCACCTGGGTTATTTGGGTTGAGAGAGAATCGAAGGAGCTCACCATATCTGAGTGTGTGTAACAAATGAGAGGCTTAACCTAAAATGAAGAACATAAGACTTTATATACCCCTGCTATTGACTCACCCGTACGATTCATCCATCACACATACAAGTTGGCTTCATCAGCCGTACGGGTGATCACTCACTTGTGTCTTCTCATTTTGGTTGTAATTGTGACTTAGCTCAGCATCAACCGTGCGTATGAGCCTGTCAGCCGTACGAGTGAGGCTTCACTCGGACGTCTGACTAAGTCTAACATAGTCAAACATCTAAATCTCGTTCCTGCAGTTGCTGTAACCACATACAAACACGGATAGGATAATAACGAACGATCATGGTGGCCTGTAAACTGTTGTACCTGCAATGGACGTGGGTAGATGTCTAGGGACTTGCATAAAATGCATCAACAGAAGGTGTGAGTTGTAAGAAAATGAAGGAGGTGAATTTATAAGAAAATCTCCGACAGAACAATTAAAATGGACGATCGCATTTAAAGCGGATCCTAATTCCTTTTGTTACCAGAGAATCAAATCTTATTACAAAGATTTTCTTCAAATCCCTTGAAATCTGGAAATCAATCATATCTACGTCAAATGATAAGATGAATCTACACTTACTCATTTCACTCTTCTATGTTAGCTTCATTCGTACTCTTTATATAAATAGATTGTTTATCCAAATTATTCGCTGATGATAAAACTCTAATTTTCAGCCTGTATGCATCGTGAAAACATACTTATTATCATTCACGACCTTTCCACTCAAATTTCGGGACGAAATTTCTTTAACGGGTAGGTACTGTGACAACCCGGAAATTTTCAACCAAATTTAAACTTTATCTTTATATTATTCTACACGATAAGCAAAGTTTGTTAAGTTAAATCTCAAGAATTTTAAATTGTGTTCATACATTCATTATAACCTCGATCAAATTCCGACGATTCACGAACCGTTATATATAAATAAATATGTATATATATGTATATATATATTATAACTTGAGAATATTAATAAAGTATTAAACGTATAATACTTTACATGAACGTATTTGTTTCAATATGTTTATCGATGGAATTAGAAGATAATATCAAATGATTGATTTATCAGATACATTATGATATCATTACGGGTCTATGTTATGAGGTCCACTGTGATTTAAGAAATCTATTCTTTTTGACAACATTCGGAAAATGGTAAAGTGATTTATAAGTAAGAACGTGAAGTGTAAATAACTTAGATGTTGGATATTGACAAGTTAAGTAACTCGAAATTTTTCATTAAGATGATTTCATACGTTTATTTAACCTTTGAACTTTATCCTATGCTTCACCAACAAACTGTAATTTAAAAACTTGAAACCTATTATGAATATATATGATTCTACTTTTCTAAAACATTTTATGATATATGAAGATTTCAATTATTTTAACCTTTAAACAAAATGATTCTTAAAAATATATTTGGTTTTGGTAAACAAAATTATTATATTTATCTGATTTAGTTTCAAACGTACAAAAACATTTTCAGTTTAAAAAGAACTTTATTATTAAAACGTATATAACTTTTATAAATATCTAGAACCACTTTTGACAACTCATTACTTAACCAGTATGATAAAGATAACGATATTTATATTTTATTTTATTAAATATATATAACGATTTAAATTAATATTATATATATTTATACACGTATTATACGTACATAGTTTTATACTTTTACTATACTTAAACTTTACCTTTACTTTATTTTTACTTTACTTTAACTTTAATAATTCACTTTAATAATTCATACTTTAATAATTCATACTTTAATAATTTACTTTAATAATTCATACTTTAATAATTCACTTTAATAATTCAAAAATCTATTATAAATAGAATTCAATAGGTTTCATTATTTCATAGAAACTTGAAAATATTTTTCTCTAAACTCTAAACTCTCTCAATCGATTTACATATATATATTTACTCCGTATTATTTCAAGATATTATTAGTATACATAAAATATTACGTCAGAGTGCTGTCCGAGTGATTTCGAAATTGTTTTTCGAGTGGGATTGGATTAAGGAAATTATGGGTTATAGCTATGGAGGTGATTGGGTATGGTTTATGGGTATGCTCGTAAGGTCAATATAGTGTTTATCATCTCCGTTGCGTCTACGTACCTTTCCTGCAATATTGAATCTCAATATTGATACGTGAGTACTCATAATTTAACTTTTACATACTAATAGTGTATCCCTGACTAGTGCTCGAGTATATAGGATTATGCATGTTTGTACTTTTGATATTGCCTTTAGTTAGGTTATGTTGAATCCTGAATTAGTTATATATGCGACTAAGATAAGGTATAAGATATGCATGTCGTTGGAAAGCTAGTGAAAAATTAAGAACTTTTCATTTAGATATCGAATGATTTCGATGAACGGATTTGAAGTTATAGTCCATCGAATTTTTGTATTATTATTAAAAATGATTATTATTATCGTCGTTATTATCGTCGTTCTAGTTTTATCTTATTATTATTATTATTATTATTATCTTTATCAATAAAAGGATTTATCATTAAAAACTGTTATTTTTTTTATTATTACTATCGTTATTATCGTTAAAGTTATAATTAGTATTATTATTATTATCCAATTATTATTATTATTATTATTATTATTATTATTATTATTATTATTATTATTATTATTATTATTATTATTATTATTATTATTATTATTATTGGTATTATTATTATTATTATTATTATCATTATTAATATATATATCATTATTTAAAAATGGTAATTGTTATTGTTATTATTATTATTACTATATTATCATTACGATAATTATTAGTATTATCGTTAATAATGTTATAGTAACTATCATTATTAATATTAGTGTAATTAAAACAAATATTTGTAACACCTAATTATTTTGATTACTATTATTATCATTATTACCAACACGATATAAAAGATGATTAAAAGCTATTAAACGAAACGATTAGGAAATAATGGGTAAGAGTATCATGATGAAATTAAAATATTATAAGATATTGATTTAGGTAAAATTATCGTTCTTATTATTTTCATCATTACTATTATTATTAAAATTATCGTTAGTATTAAAACTATCATTTTAACAAAAATTATCATTTTAATAGAAATTTCATTATTACTATAAAATATCATTATTATTATTATTATTATTTTAAATAGAATTATTATTTTAAAGATAATATTAAAAATTATCGTAAATATTAAAGTTATCATAATTAGAATTATCGTTTTATCATAATGTCATCTTAGTAATTCTAAATATTGATATTTTTATAATAATAATTATTATTACAAAATAATACAACTTTTACTTACTATCATTATAGATATTATTTTATCAAATAAATATTTGATACAAACATATTTTACTACGTGTAATAACTTACTTTAATAATACCTATCATATTATCTTTATAATATTAAATGAACCCTATAAATTTTATTACTTAATATATATAGAAGTATATTTTATTATATAAATATAATATAAAATTTTATTTATTAATAAATAAATTATATTATTTACTCTAATAAATCTTTTAAAAATATTTAAAAATATAAAACGACGATATTTAAACTATATATTAATCATGTATAGATTTTTAGAAATTATTTTGAGTCAAATTTACTTTTGTTGACTTTTGCATATTAGTCTCGAGCATTAGGATTGTAGTACACTATGACTTGACCTAATTTGTTAGACAAATATTGACCAACACATAAATATATATAATTAATTTAGGTTCGTGAATCCGAGGCCAACCTTGCACTTGTTCAATGACGTTATATGTATTTTTACTACGAAATACAGTATGGTGAGTTTCATTTGCCCTTTTTACTCTTTACACTTTTGGGCTGAGAATACATGCAAATGCTTTATTAACTGTTTTACAATATTTATATGCGTGAGTTTCATTTGCCCTTTTTACTCTTTACACTTTTGGGCTGAGAATACATGCAAATGCTTTATTAACTGTTTTACAATATTTATATGCGTGAGTTTCATTTGCCATTTTTACTCTTTACACTTTTGGGCTGAGAATACATGCAAATGCTTTATTAACTGTTTTACAATATTTATATGCGTGAGTTTCATTTACCTTTTTACCCTTTATATTTTTGGGACTGAGAATACATGCGCTTTTATAAATGTTTGACAAAATAGACACAAGTAATTGAAACTACATTCTATGGTTGAATTATCGAAATCGAATATGCCCCCTTTTATTAAAGTCTGGTAATCTAAGAATTAGGGAACAGACACCCTAATTGACGCGAATCCTAAAGATAGATCTATTGGGCCTAACAAACCCTATCCAAAGTACCGAATGCTTTAGTACTTCAAAATTATATCATGTCCGAAGGAGGATCCCGGAATGATAGGGGATATTCTTATATGTATCTAGTTAATGTCGGTTACCAGGTGTTCACCATATGAATGATTATTTTTTGTCTCTATGCATGGGACGTATATTTATGAGAAATGGAAATGAAATTCTTGTGGTCTATTAAAATGATGGAAATAAATGATTATGATAAAATAATGAACTCACCAACCTTTTGGTTGACACTTTAAAGCATGTTTATTCTTAGGTGTTAAAGAAATCTTCTGCTGTGCATTTGCTCATTTTAAAGATATTACTTGGAGTCTTTCATAGCATATTTCGAAGAACGTTGCATTCGAGTCATTGAGTTCATCAAAGATTATTATTAAATCAATTTATAGTTGGATAGTGGATATTATGAAATGGTATGCATGCCTGTCAATTTTTGATGCAAAGAAAGATTGTCTTTTAAAAACGAATGCAATGTTTGTAAAATGTATCATATATAGGTCAAATACCTCGCAATGTAATCAACTATTGTGAATCGTTTATAATGTATATGAACGGGTCCTTTCATACGCACCATGGATACCAAAGAGTACCAACAACAACAACATCATCACACGTCTCAACCTCGCAATCTATACCTCAAGCATAATCATCGTTCTACTAATCGTTTTACGAATCATTCTACATAAACTATCTTCGTCCTTCATGGTGATTATGTAATCTCTAATATTTTAGAGATTATGTACTCTAGTTCTAGCTGTAAATCTAATGAGTTTAATATCACATTGACTCATTAAATCCATAATTACGTCTGAAGAAAATAAATATGTATATATGTTTTCATAAAGATTATAATTAAAATTTTTATTGTACAAACTGTTAATGGTGAAAATATTTTAACGAGTAGGTAATACCCGAGGAATATTTAGAATTCGCATTAATAAGTTACACTGTACATTCTTCGAATCTGATTCAACTGTCATTTACTATCCTACTTGCAACCACAGCTATACGAAACCGTTCATCACAGAATAACCATTTTCATTCAATTTCATATTTGGATTTTGACTTATCAGAATCCAACAAGTGGCATAATGAAGAAAACACTGAACGAAAATAAAATTTGTTAGAAACAAACAAATTAACTATGAGAAATTTTGTTAAGAATCCACGCTAACGAAATCCTAGCTAACTGTTCCTAGCTAACTGATTACATTTTGTTTATCGTAATTTATTTTATCGCAATTTACATTCTCGCAATTTTATTTATCATCATTAAATTTTTGTTATTTACTTTACGCACTTTATTTATCGTTATTTAATTTTCTGTTATTTATTTTACGCACTTTAAATATCGGGACACGTATACAAGGTTTTGACATATCATATCGACGCATCTTTATATATTATTTGGAATCACCATAGACACTCTATATTCAGTAATGATCGAGTTCTCTATACATGGTTGAGGTTGATTCTACAATAATATATATAATTTGAGTTGTGATCGAGTCTGAGATGTATACGGGTCACGACACGTATTAATTAATTCGAAAATTATATATTGCTAACTGTGGACTATCAATTGAGGACCATCAACATTGGACAATTAAAATGAATTAAAATATTATTTATAACATATGAAACTAAACAATTCTTCAAGTTTGCCACTTGATTACATCTTAAACCTCATTTGTATCTCGTCGATTACAATCTGCATTCAAACCTTTTATAATTCTTGAAAACACCTCAATCGATAGGATGAATCAACCGCACTTCATCTACGGAAGGAAAGATTTATGTATATAGTATTGCATCTGAGAAACTCTCGACAACTGAGTAAAAGTTTAACACGTAGCCGCGTCAGATCCTTTGGCATTTATTAGCAAAAATAACTTTGCGATCTCTTTTCAAAGTAACAAATTTTGTCACAGCTTCAGCAAATTAACTACGACTTTTCGTTCGAAACAACCTTATTATCACCTTGATTTATATGTATGTTCTTTTATTGTTACCGGGGAACCTTTTATATTCCACCATATTACCGTCAGCGTTTAATCATCTAAAAACACAATTCTCTTAAAAATACCTCGGATCAATAACCAATGATTTAGATATAGTAGCAGTAAAATGTAGAGGAATCAGCAATCAATATTTCGAATCTCGTAGCAATTCTACATCAATAGTTATATGTATACATATAACAATTATCTCCTAGAATTACGATCTTCAATTCTGAAATTTTGAAAAGGCACCCAGTTTATGAATCGATACTCTGAATGTTGAAAAAGCTGAATGAAGCAGCAGAAACTGTAGGCAACCATAAATGACCTTAATCATTGGAAGTTTGATGATAAAGAATAGTATGTTGGAAAAGCTCAGAAAAGTTGGAACTGGAAAACGGATTGAGCTAACCGTGAAGGAGACCAAGGACAAATACAAGGACCAAACCCTATATTTAAAGAATTTAGGTAATTCTGGATCCGTTGAAATCTTTAAAAAATATCTTGCTCCGAAGTCATGTTAAAATCTTGCGGAAAATCTTTCTCCATCAACCATCGAACTTAGAAATTCCAAAATATCATCATCAATATCTTCGATATTTCTGAGGATATTTTCATAAATATTCTCGTCCGAAATTATATACCTCTTCGTGCTTCCTGTGTATCATTAAATTGGAAACATTCAATAGAAAATTTAGTACTGAAAAGCAGATTATGCGAAACTATGAAGAAAGCCGTGGACAAATCACAAAGAATAAGTTTGACTTCAAAGAATCCAAATGATTCAATGTCTGCTAAAGTCCATAGTGAATAACTTGCTCTTTACTCTAAACCCTTGGGGACAATAGTTTCTATCATCCTCTGATCATAGATATTCTAAGATATTATCGTATCTTTCATTATAAATATCTTCGATATTTCTGAATAGATTTTCATAACAAACTTTATCTGAAATCATTAATCTCTTCGTGCTATCAGTATTACATCATATAGAAACTGTTAGTTTCAATATTCTGTAAACTTTCGAGCTTAAAATATGAATGTTATTGAAGTAATGTTGGGAACTGATGCATGAGTTAGTATAATATAATGACACTTGATCAACGTGATTATATTACAATAAGTCATGCTGAGTTTCTAAATAGAACATGATGATTCATAGATTATAACGTCATCATGTGTCATGTTACATAACTCTTTCATTCTGCTTAACTTCTGAACATATCAAGAAAGTATATTCTTGATAGTTCTATTCCCAGTAATTCGGGTAATTTAACCAATTAAATAGTACTATTACAATTCTTTTGCTTAGTATAGTGTGATCATTCAAAATTTCATATATATGAATTCTGGACCATTATTCGCTTGACTTGAGCTCGGGAAGAGAAAACAAAAGTATGGAGCTTCGAAGTATAAGGGAAGATATAAAGCCCGATAACAACACATAAATTACAAACCGTGTATATCAATGTTTATCGCAACATAAAGACACGGGAGAATTAAAAACATTATAATTCCAAGGGCGAAGAAGAAGAAAGCAGATTCATCTGGTGGAAGTTGGAAAAGGAGAATGATTGTTGCTATAGTAAGGATAAGGACAAGGATTAGAACTAGATTAAGCATTTCCACAATCTTTTGGATGTATGAACTAAGGAAGAGAGTATGGGAATGGTGAGAATAATGGAACGGAAGAGCTTAATTTATAATGGAAATATCAGACAGAGTAATCGAGGCAGATCACCGTATTTAATTATAGAGATCTTAATTTCCTTACTCGCCGAAGAGTCAAATCTTTTAGATTTTGAAGATTTTCTCGAAATCCCTTGAATTCCGGAATTCAACCAAGGCAATGTCAGAAGTTAAAACGAAACTTCATTTATTCATTTCTCTCTTTTGTGATAGCTTCACTCGTACGCTTCGAGTAATCGAATCGTTTTATCCAAATTATTCAGTAATGATAAAACTTTATTTATCAGCTCATATTCATCAGGAAAACATATTTATTATTAGCCATGACGACCTCACTCAAATTTCGGGACGAAATTTCTTTAACGGGTAGGTACTGTGATGACCCGAGAATTTCCGACCAAATTTAAACTTAATCTTTATATGGTTTCGGCACGATAAGTAAAGTTTATTTAAACCGGGTCTCAAAGTTTTTGGAAACTATATTAATGTAATCAATTACCTTTGACTATGCCCGACGATTCACGAACAAATAGTTGTGAATATATATATATATATATATATATATATATATATATATATATATATATATATATATATATATATATATATATATATAAATATAAATAAAAGTATGTATAATAAATTTAAATAATAAAATACAACAAGTTATTAAGATTAAGTATGTAAAATATTATTTATCATTATCGTTATCAATATAAAACTATTGTGTAATACTAACATCACAAAAAATAAAATTTTAATAACTTCACTAAAGCTATGATTTAAATGAATATTTAGTATTATTATAACTTGCAAAATTATCATTTTATTTTTATATCACTAATATTGATATCATTTTTGTTATTAGTACTGTTTTGATTATTGATATTATTATTATTATTTCTATTATTATTACTATTATCATAGTTATATGTTTCATAACCATTTTTGTTTAACATTATTATAATTATTAAAAGATTAATCCTAAACTATAAATATAAATATATAATCACAAGAGAAATAGAAATAAAATATAAATACAGATGCAGTTGGATATAAGGATATATATATATATATATAATACCATATACTTACGCGTAATTTTTTTTTTTTATTTCTACATCTGATTCTGTTTCTTTTCTTCTTCTTTCTTATTTGCAATTTACTGTTAACCCGTGAAACTGTCAATCTACATTAACCCTACCACAAGACTTTTATCAATTTTAAACATCAAGATTTTAACCACTCCTGCGTATTAATCTAAAGAAAACAGATGTTTTTTTTTATTTTTCTTTCTTTCTTTTTATCAGCGAAAACCTCTGGACTTATTAAAATTTTATCATATTTCGAATTCGAACCGTTTAGCAAAATCTAAAAATGCAGAAACGTTCTAATTGATTTCTTGAAACTTTCTTCAAAGTTACAAAAGCTAATTCGAAGAAACGAACAAGAATTTCGAAGTCAAAGCATTTTTGTAAAAAAGTCAAATGTGTGTTCTTCAATCAAATTGATGTTTTAGAAATCGTTTATGTCGAAATTAAGGATTGGAAAAGCTTTTATGACTCATTTGAAATTGTTTCGTGTTATAACAGTTTGTTAAAACTTTATAAATCTCGAAATCATTTTTTTTTGTTATATATGCTGTCGACGAGCAGAAGCACAACTTTTTTTTTTTTTTTGTTTGTTTAATCAAAAGATCACTAGTACATGTTTTTATGCTGAATATTAATTCATAAAACTAAATCAATAAACGTATTATGGGTGAGATTAATCTTTGGGTCGACTGATTCATCGTAGAAGAAGAAGGATTGTAAACAGAAAACTAAACGGGTTAAGTTTACAAGGGGCAATACAATTTCGGAAAAACAGAACTAGATGGGTGGTAGAGGGAGTTGGGATTTATCGAGAGGTCGTGGGTTCGAGCCCCGTCGGGAGCAATTCTTTTTAAGAGGCTTATTAAAGGGTATAACCATATTTTTTTCCCATTATTATGATAATTATTATTATTATTATTATTATTATTGTTGTTGTTATGATTATTATTATCATTATTATTTTTAGCATTTTAATACTTATTATTATTATCATATTTATAAGGATTATAACTATTATTATTATTATTATTTATATAAATATTACAATTGTTATCTTTATAATTAAATTATCATTCTAAGTAGTATTATTATTATTTTGATTTTTATCTTTGTTAGTGTTATAATTATTTCTATTACTAATATCATAATTATGAATGTAAGTAATAAAAACGTTATTAATATTAGAAATTTTCATAAGTATTATTAATATCATTATTATTAGTATTATTATTAATTTTTATCATTTAAGTATTATTATCATTAACATAACTAATATTATTATCATCATTGTTAATACTATTATTACTATTTTTATTATTATTATTAATTATTGTTATTAGTAAGATAAATGTTATTACTCCTAACAACTACAAGTATTGATATCATTGATCAAATTTTGTCGTTTATCAAATTAAGAGTATTATCATTATCATTAGTATTTTCATATGTATTATTAAGATTATTATAAGTTTTGTCATTTTAGTATTACTATCATTGTTAGGATTATGATTAACATTGGTAATATTATTATAAAAATGATACGATTTATTAGTACTTACATAAATATTAGTATTATTACTATAAATATATTATTAAGGTTATTATCATTATTTTTACCTTTACTAATATTAACTTATTATAATTATAACTACCGTTTTAATAAACAAACGAAATATATATAATAAATATATTTAACACATACAACATAACAAAGTATTTCTTTTCTATATATATAAAACGAATATATGAAACCTAAATATATTATTAATATAAATATGATATAACTAATAAGTTATGTATGCATATATATAAAATTATTCTATTACGATTATGAGTATTAATAAATATACAAATGATATAGGTTCGTGAATCCGAGGCCAACCCTGCATTGTTCAATTGTTCAATATAGTCATATGTATTTTTACTACAAAATACATTAGGTGAGTTTCATTTACCTTTTTACCCTTTATATTTTAGGGCTGAGAATACATGCTCAATTTTTATAAATGTTTTTACGAAATAGACACAAGTAATCAAAACTACATTATATGGTTGAATGATCGAAATCGAATATGCCCTTTTTATTAAGTCTGGTAATTTAAGAATTAGGGAACAGACACCCTAATTGACGCGAACTCTAAAGATAGATCTATTGGGCCCAACAAGCCCCATCCAAAGTACCGGATGCTTTAGTACTTCGAAATTTATATCATGTCCGAAGGAGGATCCCGGAATGATGGGGATATTCTTATATGCATATTGTGAATGTCGGTTACCAGGTGTTCAATCCATATGAATGATACTTTTGTCTCTATGCACGGGATGTATGTTTATGAGAAATGGAAATATGAAATCTTGTGGTCTATTAAAATTAAGAAATGATTATTTATGTTAAACTAATGAACTCACCAACCTTTTGGTTGACACTTTAAAGCATGTTTATTCTCAGGTACGAAAGAAATCTTTCGCTGTGCATTTGCTCATCTTAGAGATATTACTTGGAGTCATTCATGACATATTTCAAAAGACGTTGCATTCGAGTCGTTGAGTTCATCAAGATTATTATTAAATCAATTATAGTAAGATATATTACGAAATAGTATGCATGTTGTCAACTTTCGATGAAATGAAAGATTGTCTTTTCAAAAATGAATGCAATGTTTGTAAAATGTATCATATAGAGGTCAAGTACCTCGCGATGTAATCAACAGTTGTGAATCGTTTATAATCGAGATGGACTTCATCCGGATGGATTAGGACGGGTCTTCACATTAGGTACACTTCCTATAAGTGTTGTAGCAAGGTTTATGTATATCCATTCTATAAATAAATAAATAACTTGTGTGAATTGTATCGTATTTAACAGTATTTCGTAATAAAAATAATAGTATTTCGTATACACCCCCGCACACATCATCAACGTTCGACTCGAATCTCCAAGTTGCCATGAATTCTGCTTATGGCTCTTCATACACATTTTCATGAATCTCAAACAGCTTTTTCCAGGCGCTGTTGATTTTCGTGTGTGCTGTAAAGTTTAAAATCCCTCTAAGCTCATCGGTCCATTCACATTGTTCCATTATTACCCAGTAGATATATTTGTTGGCCCCTTTTTGCTGATTAATCCAATTCCTCATAAATGGTTCATTATCCACTGGATCATCTTGCCCGAGGAGGTAGTGGGGTAACTCATATTCTGCCTGTAAATAATTAGCCATCTGCAAAGGTCAAGTAACGTAGGTTATGTTAAATGATAAGGCTTAAAATAACACTTAGAATTTAAAAATGGATATATTTTTCGAAAAAAATTCAAAATGAGGGCTTTAAAAATGGCATTTTCCAAATTCCTGTAATAGTCAATTATAGCTAAAATTACCACAAAACAATATCTGATCTCACTACAAACTTATTTTCAAGCAAAATTCAAAGCGTACCCGTGATTGCAATAAATAATGCTAAAAATAATAATTATAGCGAGTTAGTCGTAATAAGCAATTTTGATTAAAATATGATGATTTTTAAGCATCCAATGATTCTAACAACCATTTTTAATTACCTTAAATATTTTTAATCATCAAACTTTAGCTATAACATTCTTAAGTCAAGGATTAAGGCCGTTTTACCGAAAAATATCATTTTGTTAAAAACGTACAAAATAAGAAAAGTTAAAGACCAGGCTAAATTTTTACTAGCAAGTCAATGATATCTTCATTTAGGCTAGTTTTAAGGCAATCCTAAGTTTTAAAAAACGTTTTAACTATAGGAATAACCCTAATCCTAATTAAGTGTAGTTTTACTAAAACGTCAATTTTCAAACAAACAATCCTTAATTATTCCAAAATTAGTTTCTAAGCATCCTAAATGAATCACTAAGCCTAAATAAGCTAGCAAAACATTGAGTTTTCAAAAATTTCACCAATTCCTAGCCTAAAACCTTAACTAACGAATCGAGAACTAAAGACTATCCAAAATGCTTCAATCGAACCTAAAAACTAACACACTCCAATCAAATTATGTAACTAAGCATAAAGGAATTTAAAATTGGGCATAAAACACAATTTTTCTCAAAAGTCAAAAATTCGACTTTGAATAAAAACTCGAATTTTAACCGTGAAAAAGTACCTTTTATGCCAAATTGATGATGGAAATGCGTTTAGGAGGCACGAGAGAGTCGGATTTGAGCATTGATTCGCTAAAAATGATCAAGATTTGAGTTTGGTGGTGGTGGTGGGATGCGTCGGCCGAAGGTCACAGGGATGGAGAAGAAAAAAAGAAAAATGAGAAAAAAGAAGGAGAGGAGGAAAGAAAAAGATAGAAAAATGGGCCCGTGTGGCTTGCGGGCTTATTTCCCCATCCCGACTCGCGAAATATTTATATTTTTAAAATTTTAACATTTTCACTAGACTAATAAAAGGTAAATAAAAATTTGCCTAGGATCTTAATCCGGTTATTTTTGTTAATTAAACTAAAATTTAAAAGAAAAAGGCAAATGGACAGAAATAAAGTTAAAATATTTATTTTATTAATAACTCAAATTACACATGTTCCACAACAAAATTCCAGAAATGACGCGGAAAGAAAGATAAATTTAAAGCTTCTTTTGACCATCCAGAGTAAATTAGCGGAGTGTACTGAAAATATTTCAAAATCACTTAGCATTTTATGCTCGTGCTTTTGTAAATCTCCAATGTCATCCATAAGTTTAACCAAAGCCCTTCTAACTTTTTTAACGTTTGAAATTCCATCTCTAGGTCCAGTATCTCGATAAATAAGCTTGAAAAGAAGTTTTGACACTGTGTCTTGAAATAAAAGGTCTTCCGCGCAGTTAGGATCACCGATAGTAAATTTAAAATTTTCAGATATTTCTCGAATGATCTTTCTTTACGGAGTTGTAAATGGAAATTTTGACATAGTGAGGATTTGTACAAGTTCAGAATAGATTTCGTTTCTTTTTGCGAAGAAATTCTGATGTATCCTTTCCTCGGTGGAATCCGGAAAAACTTCAATTAATCTTTTGATGAGAAATGAGGCTGGATCAAAGTAAAAGAAATCTCGGTTTCCATATTTCGAAATAGGGTTGGGTTTCTTGCTTTCAATCCAAAATTCTAAATCAGAGATCATTGCGGTGACATAACAGTTTATATGAATTTGAGAAAATTCCTTATCACTGAAGTGAGGGAGAAAACTGCCGAATGATTCTAAATCAAATTTGAAATCAATTTCTGCATCCCGATACTTGACGAAAATATCATCTCCACATTCTTTTAACAGTTTGTGAAGAGAACGATCTTGAGAACGCAGCTCTTTTAACAGATTGATTTGAAATGTTGAGAATGGGAAGTCTGAGGAATAGAGGTGAATAATGAATTCTCTATAGACGTCTAACCTTCTACTAGGATTTAACAGATTTCCAGTAAACGAAGCTTGTATTTTATCAATGTGTCTCTCTTTGAGATTATATTCAAACAAGTCCGGATATTTGAAAATAGTTGAGTATTCTTCCCGTATTTCATCTTCCATAATCAGGAGTTCGTTAAGACTGAGCCTCCCTTTTAGATCGTGAAGAGGGTCGAATCCTGGTTCATTTGAGTAAAACTTATCCAAAAGCAATGAAATCTCTAAGTCGGATGAAATTATCCGGCTTCTTGGTCTACAAGGATCAAGAACTAATTCTTGATGAGATTCATCAGGGTTTAGATTTGTTTTGGTTTTATAAAAGAAAACTTCTCCGGTTTTCGAAGTTGTGGGAGAGCAACTGCCTTTCGCACATTCTTCGTAGTCAGTAAAGTTTGAACAGAAATCTACAGAAATTAATACCATAATTAATATTTTATTTTTTTAGTTTTGAAAGGGTTTTACTATAATGGCGACTTTAAATCCTATACCGACAAACTCTCTATTTGTTAAGCATGTGTGTTTCTCACCAATCTATCTTTGAAACAAGTTGCCAGGACGATAACGGAGAGGCAAGATCCTTTTGGTTCCAATATAATTGGAGACTGTTCGGAAAATTCAACAACCAAGTCCGTGTATAATTGTATTTCTTAGACACCACTAAAGAATCGCAGATATTTTGACATAAGCAACGATTACCTTAACAGACAGAAAATTAAGTCCCCGACAGGGGCGCTAAAAACTTACTACCTCCTGATATGGCCAAAACGGACGGTTTTATATATGCGGTGTCGTTAGGTCGCAACACGTCAGATTTGACTACCAAAAGAGAGTACTAGTTTTATTATTTATATTTAGCAGGGGTTTCCTAGCTATAACTCGCATACTTGTCTTTTTTTTAATGAGTAAGTGGTAAATATAACTCAGGTTCATATTTTTGTATGTTTGCTCAGTAATGTGGGACAAAAGTGCCTATATAGTTAACCCCAGTGACAAGCGGTGATAGATTAAGATTAACTACTAATATATTAATATAATTTATAAGGATAAAGGTAGATAGGTATGAAGAATAGAATTCTGACGGGGAATTATCATTAGAGTTTAACTTCCTAGAATAAGCACTAAACCTCAATCAATTGGGCTTTAAAGCTAACTGATTTGTCACTAAGAGTTTAGGCCTTGAAGATTCTGGCTAAGACGGATATCCCTACTCCCAACGTTAACCTAGAGGGTTTAAACGACCTTATTGGCTAGAATTCTAAGTACATGAACAAAGTGGTATATCCCTAAAGGAAAGTCTCAGCTTTTCTTAATCCTAGTCGGTCTAACTAAAGTAATATTCCACCACTTAATACTAAGCTATGCCTTAACATTAACAGGTGTGCAATCTTAGATATTCTAAGGTAGTGCTAATTGGATTAGAGGTCTCTCCTTTGCGATCACTTATTCAACCCCGGATCATCTTACAACATCTCAAGAACATTACTTCTGACGCGAATCATGCTTCTAAGCAGACCAGTGTTCACTGAACTCTATATTGCTTACTTTATTCACAACCTAAATGGGAAGCTCTTCTTTGATGAATAAATGATTATTCATACGTAGGTGCTATATCCCTATTGTGACGTTAAGCACACATAACTACTTACCCATATCCTAGGGTTGATCAAGTCCTAATACTAGGTTATATCCACGTGAATAATCGGAAAGGTTGATTAAACTTCTAAACCGTCAAGGTTTCATCATAACAATAGCATAAGTTTCAGATAAGGTATTAAACATATAATAAACTTTTGCAACAAGTACTTTTGAAGAGAATTTGATCGATCTATCTCTTTATTGATCTCTGGATCTTTTGAAACGTGAAAAGGAATGAAGGTGAATGGGTAGTGTATTTTGGGAGTGAATTTGGGTGAGTATTTTCAGATTCATCAACTCTTTGTGTGAGTTGGTTGGTTTTAAATGCATGGGGTGCAAACGGAAACGGATGATTTTTTGTCTTCTCTATTCAGAATGATTTGGAAGGAGTATCGCACATGCACCACGTATGGCGCTTACTAAGCATTGGCCTCGAAACATATGTCAAAACCAAGTTCTAACTTAAATCGTACACCGGTACGCTCATCAATTGAATTGACAAAGTACTGTAGATTTATTGAGTCATACAGATACTTTGGGTCCAAGAGTCCTCACTTTTTGGGAGTGGGGGTCGTGCTTGGTCATGCGTAGCCTTTTAAATATTTTTCGAAAGAAATCTTTTGACACAAATCATGAGTTTCAGCTTAATCGTTCCGTTCTAGTGAATGTTCCAAAAACTGATTTCTAGCAATTTTATAGAATCTTTTGGGTAAAACGAGGTAAGAATTTTTTTAAATTACCTAAATTCTTTGCTAATCACTTTTTTAGACAAAAGAATTTTTCAAAATTTGGCATTTTACGGTTACTTGTCCTTAAACCTTTGCCCAATACCCCACACTTAGAAGAACATTGTCCCTAATATTCTCTGAAATAGAATATTTTAATACTTTATAAATTATGGACAGTATTTTCTATAATCTCTAAGTTGGTTGCGGGGATGACCCCACACTTAGAGATTTTAGTGCGTAATAATTAAAAGAGGTTTGGGGAAAGATTACTTCCTTGAGGCCAGGTTACTCTCCTAGTGCTGGGATTTCCTATTATAAGGCTTTTAATGCTGGAAAGGACCAGTCTCTTTGATAAAATTAAGCATGAAGAACAAAAAGAGAATAGCATTTCCACTATAACTTTTTATACAATGCTTTTAAAAGATAAAACTAAAAGAAAATAAAGTAGTCTACGGAATAATCTCTTGGCCATTTTGTCGAGCGATGTCTGCGAAGTATCCA